>NW_019417616.1:22103-77478 GCF_000390285.2 Anoplophora glabripennis
ACGCTCTGGGAGCGCTATCGCCGTGAGGATCGATGTCTGAAGACTCTCATGGAGGCTTTTTCATTCTGCCCGGCCGACGGCGATTGATTTCGCAACCGTGGCGGGTTTTTGGTTTGAATTGGAAAGGTAGGTGAATATGATTGTTTCGCCTCCTTTTCAATTCAGCGGTCTCCGGCATATCCGTAGGTACAAGATTATGACTTCTATGAATATACGGGGTGTTCTGAAATCCTGGAGCTCGCTCGAAGGGTGGAATACGACAAAACAATCTTTTGACCTTCAGCAATTGGTGTAATAACAATAGATTACCCTTAAATGCATCCAAATGTAGAGTAATGTCTTTTTATCGCTTATTAAATCCAATTTTATTTAATTACATGCTTGACGATTGTGTGCTCGAGATGCCTGATTTTGTAAAGGATGTGGGAATTATTTTTTATTCAAAACTTAGGTTTGCGCGTCATATGGAGGACTGCATCTCGGGCCTATAAGAACTTGAGGTTTATTCTGCGCAATGCAAGGGATTTTAAAGAGTCTACATCGCTTAGATTATTGTATATAACTTTCATTAGATCTAAACTTGAACATGGCTCTGTCATATGGAGTCCGATCTATGAAATTCAGATTTCCGCGATGGAAATGGTTCAAAGAAGATTTTTCAAGTCGGCAGCATTTATATTGGACGATGTTTATCCTGCGCGAGAAACACAACAGACTATATTTTATAACCGTTTCGAATTGCAAAGCCTAATTTCGAGGCGTCAAATGTGTTGTGTACGGCTTCTCTTTAAGATTGTACATTATTTAGTTGTTTCCGATGGTTTGCTGGCGTATTTGAATTTTAGGGTGCCTAGGCTTAACAATCGATTTAGCAATGCATTCCTTATACCTCAAGCCCGTACCAATGTTTTGTTAAAATCTCCATTGTATCAAATGATATATGTATAATTATCGTGCCGTTGAAAATGTTTTGGACATATTTTCATGCACACTTGCTGATGTGAAGCGCTGTTTTTTGTAGCTTTTTTTGCTTCCTGCGTTTGACCTATTCCTTTTTAAGTTTGTATGATTTATACTTTTGTCATATAGGGGTCGAGTTTTAATTGTGTGTTTTTTTTTAATGTAGTTATTTATCTTTTTGTTTTGTGTTTTTTATCATAGTTTTACTTATCCTGTAATTGGGCTTTTGTCCCGTTGGATATTTTATTGTAATAAATAAAATAAATAAATAAATAAAAGAATAAATTCCATCCATACAAAATACATTTAGTCCAGGAACTATGAGGATGATTATGACCATTTGCAATTTTGCGAAATAATGAGTGAGCGAGCAGGGAACGATCCACAGTTCCTTTTAACACCTGTTTTTCTGATGAATGCAGTTTTTTTCTTGAACTGGACGGTAAATCGTCACAATTGCCGTTATTGATCCGATTCAAACCCAAGAGTTTTTCACGAGGAGGATACACAGTAACCAGAAAAATTAAATGTATGGGCTGGAATTTTCGGTGCCCGGCTGGTAGGTCCTTTTTTTCTACCTGGTAATTTGACTGGCCAAATGTATTTGCAATTACTGGAAGACGCAATTGACCCAGCCTTGACTGATATTATTGAGTGTTCTAGAGTATGATGAAGATCATTTGATTTTTCAACAGGACGGTGCTCCTCCGCATTATGCGTTAATTGTCCGTCAGTATTTGGACAAACGTTTTCTACGGAATTGGATTGGGAGAAAAGGCAGCATTGTGTGACCTCCACGATCACCGGATTTATCGTCCCTTGATTTCTTTTTGTGGGTATACCTAAAAAGTAAAATCTATAAAACATAGCCAGCGTCGCTGGAAGATTTGCGTCAAAGAATCGTCGACAAATGCCGTCAAATCACTCCGGAAATGCTTCGGAACGTGCGTGAACGTTTCGAACAAATCTTTATTTTTGTATGGAAGTGGACGGTCATCAGTTTGAACATTTAATCAACTAAGTAATAAGTAAGCAACTAAACATAATTTAAATTTTAAAATGTAAATTTGTTTCAAAGTATTGGGCGGAATTATAAAATTTAAAGTCTGTTATAAAGAGAATTGTAAGAGCTTTCAAAAGAAATATTACTCAACCCCCAATGCCATTTAAATATTTTGGGGTGATGCTTACCCTTGCTTGGGGGTGAAAGTGGCGGAGTTAAAAATACCAGCAAAGAATGTCCCCTCTAATCTAAAATCGACGGGTCTGAGCGTTTTTCTACAACATTGACGCAGTTCCTGAAAATGGCTCTGTTTCGTATTCATTTGGCCACCCTGTATATTTACCAGGCGTACTTTTGAACACAAAATTATAACACAGGCTAGTCTCTAATCTAGTCGGGCTTAACCCAAAACCTTAAAAGTAGAAATTCTAATATGTTTTTCTGTATCTATTCTTCTATTTTTATTATTATCTGTCAGACATTTTCAGATTTTATCTGTTTTCTTTAGACAACAGCCTATTACAGATGAAATAAGCAACTGTGTTATTGTAATTGTCATGCACAGAAAAGGAAAAAGAACGGAAAAGGAATATATTATTCATTCATTCATTAAATTTCATTTACTATTTACTGAATTGCCAAATTTAATTGGTATTATCCTTGTTTATTATCCTTCAGTATAAATAAATGAACTAATACCTACTAGATTACAGATTTCTTAATATACTTTATAAAATATATTTCATTGATGTGAGTGTTTATCGTTAGATGGCATATGCTATAAAATAGTTTGATGTAAACGGTAAAATAAAAATTTCTAGGTACCTACATGTATATAAATATACATGTACGTAAAAATGGTAAAGTATATAAATAGTTATATTTGCGCGATCATGTCTAATAAATAATTAGATAGCGACTTTTAAACCGTAGAATGTAGAAAGTGGTACATTGTTAGTATGAAATTGACATTTATTATGCAATGTCGCGACGACTCTGCAGTTATAACGTCTACACGCCTTCAAATTAAAATAACCCTTGAACTGTACTGAAATTACGAAACACTAGTAAATATTCAAATGACTGTAACGTTATTTACATTGGACAGCAATGGAATAAGACAAATTTCTTGTATAATACATTTTCCACTATACACTAGAAATTAGGGTTACCAGGTTTGTTCAAACAAAAAAGATTTATTATGATAAACTATGTGTTTTCGAATTGTGTCGGTTGCAATTTTAAAAAGGATATCCCACATTGAATTAGAATCTGTGTCCTGCAAGAGTTACTTCAAATCAACTAGCAATAAATCATGAGCTACCAAATTATAATCAGTTCTTTTTATATTCCGGTTGGGATTTGGTAAAATGGACTTTATCTTATCTCAGATATTCATTTATCCTTTATTCAAGCGACGAAATTAGTCTTTAAAATATATCACAACACCGAAAAGGCGTCAGACACATTGGTTTATTTGAAAAACATCGAAAAAATATTTTTTAACTACAATTTAATTTTAACTTCATGAAGGGATAAATTAAATGACAAAGATATAAAAGGACCTTTTTATTTTATTTTTCATGACTCACACTCTTTAAAGAAAAAAACTACAGGCAACTCCACTGTTTTGTCTTTTCTCGTACAGATAGATTTGTTACTAACAATAAGTAACATTTATTTGCTGACAAAAATTTCTAATTGTTTAAATCTTCAAAAGAAATGTTCTGCAAATCAAGTAAAGGAATTTATTTAACTGATATGTGAAACTGGACATTCCAGTGACGATGAACATAATTAAACTTTAGCTCTCCCATTTCCTCCTCTCACCACAATCCATACTGATTCATTCTAAACATCTTCATATTTGAATACCTACATAATCAAACGTGGAACGCAAACAAGTATTGTAATTCATGACCCATAATATGACGTAAGATATATGGAAATATATCACATTCTCCACAAAGCTGTAGTTTAGTTAACTGTTTACCGTAACGTGGATCGCCTCTTCGTTTGACGCTTCTTTGTAGACAGGCTATTATCATGTATCACTAATTCTAAGTAAAAAAAATACTTCCTAATGATTTTAGATTACAAATATTTTTACTGAAATGTATACATAGGTATTGTTTGTATTTTATAATTAATGCGATTATATTTGAAAATATATCAAACTACCCCTTACACATGTCTCTTCATCAAAATGAAAAAATTATCAACAACAATCGATTTTTCCGCTTCCGAGAAGCGTAGCTCTTTTAATATGTATTTCTGGACATAACATATGTTGATAAAAGCTGCCTTATTATTTTGACAAGTTCTATCCGCTGCTACAATTTAAGCAGCTCTACCCGGATATCCTGTATACAGAAATTTAAATTACTGCTTTCATGCGCATCATTTGGCATTATTTTTAAGCAAAAACGATTGGCAGTGAAATTTGAAAAAAAATCATGTAATAACTAATTTTCCTTATATTGGTGATACTTTATATTAATATTTATACATACATACGATGTGTCTATAGCTGGAATTGAAAAGAGGGAAAACTTTTTCATTTTCATTTTATAATAATCCTTGTAATTCTTGTTAGAAAATGTGAGGGTGTCTCCTATATAGAATTTATTAGAAAGCTAGCAGTTTATTTTATTCTTAGAACTCAATAATACATCGTGCCAGTTAAGAAACAACAATGGTCAATTCCTTTTTAATATTTAATATGTACAGGATGTCCGCGTTTCATCTTAACCATTGCTGTTAATGACAACAAATATTTACGTGCATTTTTCACAATTTGCGGAAGCTTGTGCTTGGTCAAAAAATAATCTATAAGAATTTTAATCCTGAAACATTAAGTGTTATGTAGGTAAACTGCCTTTTTCGTATAAAACAAAAAAAAATTTAGTATTAAAATTTATTTTCTCGTTTTGAATTTAGAAAAATCGACATACATCGATATTTCTCCAGGATGTCTAGATATAGTGTCCTTTTTTTTAAATTAAAATTTATATTAACGTCCTGAACGTGGAGGTGTTCAGTTTTAATTTTAGAATTCAATTATTCATCAAATCAAAAAATATCAAAGAAGACTGACGTAATTAAAATTTATTATAGAGACGTTGAATTAGTTCCTGCTGTTTTCCAACAGATGGCGTTATCAGAACTACAAGCGTATAGTTTAAGATGGCACCTATAAGCTTGCTTAAAGTAATAAGGAAGCTTAAAATTTAGTGCCTGTTATTTTGCTGAAGTGTAAACTACTTTTTTATAGTGTTAAACATGTCTAATTTCGTGCTGAAAATAGAGTATTGGCGGAGAATTTTACTGCACTATTTTATTTAAAAGAAATCTCATAATTCTTGTTGAGGGCTACGGTGATCATGCTCTGTCGTAATCAACATGCAGAGATAAGTTTAACCGCTTTTAAAAAGTAACGATTAGATTAGAGGCATTACTTCATGAAACTTGAATAATTATTATTAGGAGTTGATCGCATAACAGTTTCGAAAAGTTTGAAAGCATTAGAATGATTAAAAAGCAAGCACATTGGGTACCGTACGAGTTGAAGCTGAGAGACGTCAAACGGCGTCTTGCACTTGTGAACAGCTGCTTCAACGGCAGAAAAGGAAAGGTTTTTTGCATCGATCTTATAGTACTAGATACTGCATAGGCCCAATTTGTTTTGTTCAAGGGGGGTATCTTAAGGTCCTTTACTTCTGATTGGCTGCTTATTCGGGCATGCTCGACATTATTTGTTTACATCATAGAAAATATATTCTATCTAATTAATGACTTATCGTTCGTCTAGAGTTTTACTTACAAATTTTGTTGTGTATTATAAATTAATGTTTTGAGTGTGTGAAGTAATTTTGTGACAGTTATTAATACCATATTATCATATACGTCCGGAAAGTCCTGCTTCATTTGTAGCAAATTTAGAAGAGGATCGGCCATATCGTTTCATACGTTAAGTTTGTAACCATACATGGGCGTAGATTCTTTTAGGTGTAACACACCTTTGAAATACTATTGAACATTAATATAATTTATTTACGATATTAAATGATCCGTTTAATGAGCACCCATTACAATTAGTAAAACTAATTTAAAAAAATTATTTCAAGATTTAGAGTGCATCACGAGACATTTAAGTTAAAAGATAATGTACAAAACAGAGTCAGAAGCTTACTGACTAAAACAATTTTATTTAAAAATCAATAAACAATTTTTTTATTGATATTGTCACAGTATTAATTGCAATTAGAATTATTCAATACCAAATGTAGGTACTAATATATTTATTTTATTTTGTTAATACTTCTATAATATTATAATATTAAGTACAATAACTTGCATATGTAGTTTATATCCTTTATTTTGTTATTTATTCATTACTTTCTATTAATAGTAGTTCTTAACAATTAATATAAGTTTTATCTTAATAGGTATTTTTTATTTGACACTAATTTGCTTAAAAGCACTGTAAACTTTAACTTTACATTACCATCAAATTTCAAAACTAATAAGTTACTCACATCAGTCTCAGAAACCGTCTGCTACAAAAAATGCTTTTTGAAAAACATATTAATAAAAGTAGGGTGAGATACAGTACATATTTTAACATAATATACGAGTATACTATGTAAACTTAGATGTTGATAAATTAATCATCAGTAAATAATTATATTAAAATAGTCGAATGAAGATTTAGTCATTCTGTAATTTTCCCCCATAACAAGAATTGTACACTATATTGTATAAGTCAAATGAAAAAATTACAATTTTTACAAAAACTGATTTTGCTACAGTTCCTATAACCCCATATCATTTGCAAAAAAATATATATTTTGCTAACCACAGCCTTTATTATGTCAAGATGTACTGCTTTAAAATTAAGTTTGACTCAATTATTTCCGAAGATAAGACTTCTTGCATTTAATACTAAATTGTAATTAAAATTCCTAATGAACTAATCTAATGTACTACGCCACTGGTGTATAGGACTAACGTCAAATATTTGTTCCCCGCCCCATCCCGCAGAGCTCCATGTCCACGACTTTGCGTATCAAAACAAACTCAATGCTGTTAGATAGCCTATGCCGTATCTAGTACTAGAAGATCGATGGTTTTTTGCATCGCATCGTAACTGGCAATGAAAAATGGATACGGTATGATAATCTTAAGCGTAGAAAATGATGGGACAAGCCCGGCCATGCGTCCACAGCGTCAGCAAAGCCGAATATCCATAGCTTCTGTTCTGCATTTGGTTGGATCAGCTGGGTGTAGTTTATTATGAGCTGCTTAAACCGAAAGAAATCATCATGGGAGACTGCTATCGACTACAATTGATGCGTTTCATCCGAGCATTGAAGGAAAACAGTCCACTATATGAGGGGACACACGACAAGGTGATTTTGAATATGACGACGTTCAGCCACATATTACAAAATCGTTGAAAACCTACTTGGAAACGCTTAAATGGGATGTCCTACCCTATCCGCCATATTCGACAGACATTGTTTTTGCCGATTATCACTCGTTCCGATCGGTGGCACATGGCTTGGTTGAGCAGCACTTCTATTCTTATGAAGATGCCAAAAATGATCCGACTCTTGATAGCCTGCCAGAAAGGTGAGAAGAAGTAGTGGCTAGAGATGGGCAATACTTTCAGTGCTATGTTTTTCACTATTTTTCTTAAATAAAGTTTTAATTTTCACGAAAATACAGCGAGAACTTTTTTAAAAAATTTTTCTAAAATTCAAATGAAGTGAAACAATGTTCTACGATACCAAAAATTTATTAGAGCAACAAAAATATAGAAAATATTTACTACTTGTTTTTTTTTTTCAATATTCCAAGTATCTGTTTTTGTATTAATAATATTTAGACATACCATTTTTATTTTATATAAGCTCTTAATGAGGTTAGATAGATCTTTAATTTTTTTTTCAATTTTTAAAATTTGAATTTTTAAGGAATTTTTAACTTAATTTTAATTTAAAAAATAAAGTAAATATGGAGAAATAATAATAATATAATGTATATTTAAAATAAGATAAACTGATTATCCTCAAACTTTATAAATTGATATTTTAATTGCGAATAACTTCTCTCAATAATTTTTTCTTATTTTTTGTATAAAAAAATACTTTTTTCATCATACAAGTTTTCCAAAGTGCCAAAATTATATCTTAAAAATGTTTTATTGTTAACACCCACGGCTAAGACTATATGTGCACACTCTGCATATATCAAATGTTATTACAAACTAAACTAAACTTTCAAACTAAAGTAAGTGGTATATACATACAGGGTGGCCAAATGAATACGAAACAGAGCCATTTTCAGGAACTGCGTCAAGATTGTAGACAAACGCTCAGATCCGTCGATTTTAGATTAAAAGGAGACATTCTTTGCTGGTATTTTTGACTCCGCCACTTTCACCCCCAAGCAAGGATAAGCATCACCCCAAAATATTTAAATGGCATTGGGGGTTGAGTAATATTTCTTTTGAAAGCTCTTACAATTCTCTTTACAACAGACTTTAAATTTTATAATTCCGCCCAATACTTATTAAGAATTTTGATTTTAAAGTTGAAACTTATGTACAAACAATTAGTAACGGTAAAAATGTCAGTCATTCGAGTTAAGTACGCCAATGGTATAAATTTAGTATTTCTTGCGTTACATTGGTTTTTGGCGATTTGTTATCACTTTCGTAAAAAAAACACAATTGTAAAAAACAGAAATCAATGGTATACACACACAATGAAGTAACATTAGTGGATTGGATGGGATGGAATTTTCGCTGACCGGCTGGTGGGTCACCTGGTACCTACCTGGTAATTTGACTGGCCAAATGTATTTGCAGTTACTAGAAGACGCTATTGACCCTGCCTTCACTGATATTATTGAAAATGTTCCATAGTTGATGAAGATCATATGCTTTTTCAACAGGACCGTGCTCCTCCGCATCATGCGTTAATTGTCCGTCAGTATTTGGACCAACGTTTTCTACGGAATTGGATTGGGAGAAGAGGCAGCATTGAGTGGCCTCCACGATCACCGGATTGATCGCTCCTTGATTTCTTTTTGTGGGGATACCTAAAAAGTAAAATCTATAAAACACAGCCAGCGTCGCTGGAAGATTTGCGTCAAAGAATCGTCGACGAATGCCGTCGAATCACTCCGGAAATGCTTCGGAATGTGCGCTAACCTTTCGAACAAAATCTTTATTCTTGTATGGAAGCGGGCGGTCATCAGTTTGAACATTTAATCAACTAAGTAGTAAGTAAGCAACTAAACATAATTTAAATTTTAAAATGTAAATTTTTTTCAAAGTATTGGGCGGAATTATAAAATTTAAAGTCTGTTGTAAAGAGAATTGTAAGAGCTTTCAAAAGAAATATTACTCAACCCCCAATGTCATTTAAATATTTTACGGTGATGCTTACCCTTGCTTGGAGATGAAAGTGGCGAAGTCAAAAATACCAGAAAGAATGTCCCTCTTATCGACGGGTCTGAGCGTTTTTCTACAATCTTGGCGCAGTTCCTGAAAATGGCTCTGTTTAGTTTTCATTTCATTCAATAGGGTTTCATATAACACCTAGGAGTATATTATTTTCGTTTTAGTATGTTAAAATAATACATTTTTAAATAAAATGTATTGAAACATCTATTTCCAAAATTATTCTAAAATACCTAACTTTATTGAGAAATTTATTTATTTAAATTCAGTCATATTTTCTCAAACGTCTGAATTTATATTTAGCATTCATTATAAATGAGTCCTAGTACATTCTTTTAAATTTTCTGTTTCACCCTATAAAATAATCGCATCGCATTTGATAGTATAAACTATGTCCTTCGTTATAGTTCAATTATAGCCTGAGAGACAACACGTTTTAGTATCTTCTGCCGTTTGAAGTCGTGCTGGAATGTTAAAAATAATTTAAATTCAAAGATCACGTTGAGGAAGAACGGTAATTATAAACAGTAAAGAACATATTTTTAACCAAGGCATATATTTAATGTTACTGTAGAATATATTAATACCAAATTATCAGTTATCAAATTTGGTTTAATATTATTTTAATATATTTTTGTAAGGTAATGGTGTCGATACCAGAAGTCGTTCCATTCAATTAGACTTTTATGGCACTGTAACTTGCCCACAAATTTTGATTTGACCAAATATTTTTTCCTAAGAAGTTTACGAAAGCAAGCAGTGGCAGATATGACCGTAAAATAATTCAACCCGTCTTAATTCATTCAAGAAATTGCAATTAATATGAGCCAATTTAGAGGTAAAAATCAATGTAAAGCTGAAATGGCGTCGACTCTAACAGCTGCTTCGGAATCTTATTAAACCTGCCACCACTTCATATTGCCATGGAAAGATATTACTTGCTAATAAGAGGCACTCCATAACTTCAGAGTCTTTACTACAGTGCCCCGAACAGAAATTTTCTCTATAAGCATATCTAACATTCTCCTATAGTCGGATTGCAATAAAAGCTTTAGACTCGATCAAGATGTGCTCAAAATTTGTTTAGGACTGTTCAAATTGCTAATTCAACTGGCAAGTATCAACACGATTAGGTTGTGTTAGGTACCAGGACATAAATGTACGGAAAGAAACGAAGTAATAAATAAACTTGCGAAAAATAGATCTGAAAAACATTTCCTTAGAGCCAGGGAAAGGGAAGAATATTGGGATATAAGGCCAGGACACATTTAAGAAAACGAAATGTTGAATGTTTGCTGAATTTAAAAATTAGGCTCAGGGAAGTAGCAGGACTCTTACACCCGTTGCACACATGCCGGAACCGGCTAATCGGATCCGGTTACCCGACAGCAAGGTGTACAGAGTCTTATGGCAGCTTTCACACCTGACGGAAGGAGCTATCCGGCGAACGGCCGCCGGGTTTTCACCACTGCCAGCCCGGCTGCCGTGTACCGGCTTTAAATATTTGTACGCAACTATGTCGAATGTTTGTTCGCTAGAAGTAGATATAGCATTCGTTATATCACCGCTTGAATCCAGACTTGTCCAGTGGGACAAAACTGTAGCCTTTTCATATTTTTTGGATATTTTTCATATTTTTTGTTTTTTTTATTGCGACGACATCGGCAATAGCCAAGCCACATAATTGCAATGCGTCTACGATTCATCTCTTGTCGTGATAAAAATCAAACTGAGACTAATATCGGCCAAACCGGTTTGAAAATTAATTTACGTGTGAAAGAGCCAGCCGGATCCGGATAGCCGGGTCCGGTTAGCCGGTCCGGCTAGTGTGCAACGAGGCTGAAAGAGCCAGCCAGATCCGGTTAGCCGGTCCGGCTAGTGTGCAACGAGGCTTACAAATATTGTTTATTAAAGAAGTATTTCCATCAACTGAAATTACTAGAGAAATTGATCGGGGTTGTTACTTCGAAGAAATGTCCACGTTGTATATCCTTAGTGAATGCAAGGCCTGTGCATGCTTGAGTCTCTGTTTCGTTAACAAGTTCAATACTTTGGACCAGTGAGTGAAATTCATCATCATAACTCACCGACCCAACTGTATTGACATTTAAATCTCAACGTTTTTCAATAATTTGTGATTTTTCTTTGTCTCCCACAGTTTTTGAAATATGTAGCCCAAATTTGGACTTTTTTCTGATGCCGGGCCTACTTTCTAGATCAAGGGTTTAATTCCCTGTTAAATTTAGAATTTTTTTGCCTCTTGCAATGTTTTCGTATCTGCGGCCGTTTTCGAACAAAAAGATTTAAAAAATGATTTTTTGTAACTCGCTAAATTAAAAGCCGATTTCAAAATCTGACTGACGAATAATAATTATTTTGTTTTATTAATTTTGGCAATCGGTTTTCAAAAACTACTTCTGCCTACTTTGAATACTTATTAGATTTAAATTTGAGTTAAATATTATCTACTCTTTAATTACTTAATTAGAGGAAAAAATGGTGTTAAGTAATTTTTGTAAAGAAGATACGGAAATCACCATAATTTGTGATGGGTGTAAAAAAACTCTATGTGAAAAGTGCTCTGGACTTACAACTTTAGAATTGAGATGTATATCATTGAAAAAGAGAAGATTAATATTCTGGTGTAAGGATTGCGAGAGTGGATTCAAATTTCTTCCTGTGTTAATGAGTAAGGTAGAAAAATTAGAAAAACAAGTTGAGGAACTGGTAGATTCTAGGTGCATTGGCATGCTGATACCTAGTTTTGAATCTGAAAAAAAACTATAACTAATGAAGAGATTATTTCTGAAATAGAGGAAAGGCAGCTTCGATCAAAAAATATTTATGCTAGATGTAAACGAATCTTTTAAAAAGGTTTCTAAAGAAAGAGTAGATATAGTAGAAAGAGAACAAATGTATTAAATGATGATATTAAGGTATTCAGAGTAGGTAAATTTACTGTCGATAGATCAAGACCGATTAAAGTCATATTTCCAACGGCAGAAAGCGCCAAAGAAGTTTTAAAACAAAAAAATAAAGAATTATCAGAATATTATCAATATATTAGAGGCAAACTTAATGAGTTAGTGGAGAAGGGAAATAATACTAAGAGAATTAGGTACATAAATAGAATATCAACAATAGTTACGGCTGAAATACCTACCTAGTGAGAACCGAAAAAACTTGTTGAACCTGTGGTAACAACTGTCAGATCTAATGAATGTATTAAATTTAACCAGGATATAGTTTCTCTCAAAGTATTTTATCAAGTAAATCTAGTGAAGTATACCAAGTGGCTTGTTACAACTCAGCTCTAATAGTGTTAAGTGAAACCAGAACAACTGAGGATATTCAAGATATTTAATTATATACAGGGTGTTTCACAATAACGTGTACAACCGAAGACCACAGATTCGTGGACTCAAAATAGGCAGATCTAGGCTAATTCATCTATATCCGAAATCGCTTCGTTTGGCCTCTAGATGGCCTCAAAGTTGGTGAAAATTTTTTGAATTTTATAAATAACTCGAATACCTATTAATCGATTTTGATTTTTTTTGGGGTATGGACTTTTGCTTTCCATCTACACATTTTGGTATTAAACAGAGTGGTTTTTTAAGCCTACAACCTATACAAAATTGATGTATGGTGATAATATCTGTTCATAACATTTTCGTCTTTCGGGCAATAACGACAACTATTTTATTATCTGATAGGATTACCATTTAGAAACTTTTGGACCTCTTGTAGAATTTTGATTAAATGAGCGGTTTGGGTACAAAAAAATATTTTTTAAATATCTACATTTTCGTGCCACCCATATATATTACAATACTTAACAAAGTGCTAATAGGCACTGATTTTGTAGGTTGACTGTAATTTTAGTCTGATTTTTAAGTCAACGTGCCTGACAATTCATAATGAGTGTTTACGACTATATCACCTGTTACTTCATTTTTCAATATGGATACACACACACATACGATATGCCTGCACACAGAGAGTTGTGCAGGCATATCCCAATTGCCATAAATGTTTTAAAAATATTGACCTCAAGAACTGTAAAGGGTGTCCTTTAACTTTCTTCACTGAATTAACCTTTGTTATTGTGGTCATTTTGAACAGTTTTATAGTTGTACTAAATTTAGTTACATCAATTTTGTTACATATCTCCAGCATTTTTTATTGTATTTGATTGTTTTTGCTAATTATCTCAATAAAATTAGGCATGTTGTAAATTACTCTAATTCTTCGTATGGGTATGTATTCATATCAAAAAATGTAACATGTGTATCTTATCGTAGTAAATACTCATTAAGAATTGGCAGGTACAATGACTTAAAGATCAAACTGAAATTACATTCAGTCTACAAAATCAGTGCCTACTAGCTACTTTGTTAAGTATTGTAATATGAGTAGCACAATAATGTAGACATTCAAAAAATATTCTTTTGTACCTAAACCGCTCATTTAATCAAAATTTTACAAAAGTTCCAAAAACTTCCAAATGGTATCAAGTATCAGATAAAATATAGTTGTCATTTTTGCCCGAAAGAGGAAAAAGTTATGAACGGATATTATCACCACATAATTTTGTAGGAATAGTATGTTTTAAAAAACACTCTGTATAACACCAAAATGTGTAGTTGGAAAGTAAAAGTTCACACCCCAAAAATAATCAAAATCGATTAATATGTATTCGAGTTATTTACAAAATTCAAAAAATTTTCACCAACTTTGAGGCCATCTAGCGGCCAAACGAAGCGATTTCGTATATAAATGAATTAGCCTAAATATGCCTATTTTGAGTCCACGAATCTGTGGTTTTCCGTTGTACACGTTATTCTGGGACACACTGTATACATCAATATAGATTACTACGTTGTGATAGTAATAGCAGGCATGCAGGTGGTGTTTTAATATATACAGCGTGGTAAAAAAGTTCTGCATAAAATTCATATTTTCGTTAAACAACTTTTTTTTCGAAAAACGGTGAGACCCGTCGATTTTTATTTGATCCAGGGCATCTTGTTATGTGGAAATTTTTTTTTTTCGATAATCCACTTACGGCAGCGATGACATAATTTTTTTTTAATGACAACGCATATTTTTTTCGTTCGAAATTGATGACAGTGATAATTATCTAAACAACGGTGTGAAAATTTCGATGTCTTACATAACAATTTTTTTTAGAAAAATGCACCTTAAGTTCTTATAAGTGATAATTGTCTACTTACACTATTAATGGCTCCGAAAAGGACAAAGTTGACAAAATTACATTTCAAACGAGTAAAATTACACTAATGTTTGTGTAAGTCTAGCGAAATTGTTCGAATTGCCCACCCTGTACCATTTGGCATTGTCCTAAGCGTGTGTAAACGCCGTCTACACTTCGTTCAAGCATTCCCGGGTCGATTTGATTTATTTCAAAACGAATACGGTTTTTAAGTTCTTCCAAATCACCTGGTCTGTTTGTGTACACACGCGATTTCAAATAGCCCCACAAAAAAAAGTCTAGAGGTGTTAAATCAGGCGAACGCGGAGGCCACTCGATTGTTCCGCGTCGCCCGATCCACCGGCCAGTAAACGTGTTATTCAAGTACTCCCGTACTTGCACTCCATAATGGGGCGGTGCACCATCCTGCTGAAACCAAATTCTTTCCTCAGGAATATCAGGATCCTCGTTGTTCGGGAATAACTCTGCTAAGCTTGGGACCAAATCGAACCGCAGGAAATCCAAATAGCGAGCAGCAGTTAAATTTTCCTCGAAAAAATACGGGCCTAAAATACGACGCCCTATTATTCCCGCCCAAACGTTCACCTTTCGGGGGTGCTGATGATCTACTTCTTGCACCCAGTGCGGGTTTTCCTGAGACCAATACCGGCAGTTATGTCGATGCACCGATCCATTAAGATAAAAAGTAGCCTCGTCAGAAAAAATTATGTTCTTGAGGAAGTCGGGGTCTCCGTTACATCGATGCATTAAATCTTCACAAAAGTGGAGACGGCGGTCTGGGTCGTCCTCAGTCAATGCATGTATCAAGTGACCCTTATAGGGGTGAAATTTCTCTTTTTTGAGAAAGTTCACCACAGTTACATGTGAAATATCATTGTTCAATGCAATCGACCTTGTACTAGAATGAGGGTTGTCCTGGAGCTCCACCAGGATATTCAATCTAGTTTCATCATCTACTCTAGGACGACCCGCACGAGGAGCATCTTTCACACTACCAGTTTCCTCAAACCTTGCCAGTACCCTACTAACCGTAGATTGCGTAATTGGTGGTCTGTCAGGGTACGTTGCATTAAATAATTGGCAAGCTTCTTGATGGGTTCGTAACTTATCGCCGAAACCAATCATCCTCAAAATATCAATTCTTTCGCGTTCACTAAGTTTTGCCATTTCGAATTAAACGATTTCACCAAAGAATGTTAAATCGGTACTGATTTTTAGTCTTCAATATTTCAGGTAATCTACTCCTTTCAAGTAAACATTTCTTTGGATCTTTTTTTTTTGGGGAATTTATCGGCAAACTCGAAGACAAAAAGTCGACCTTAATTTGCTACATACTATTTGGATTTTGTGCGGTTGAACTTGGTTCTAAATTTTGCAGTTTAATCAGGATCCTGACAATATCTGATGAATAATTCCGCAAATATTACATAACACCAGTTGCAACTTAAGTTATCTGAAATGCTTTCTGCCGAATAAATTTTTTTCTAAGGCATTTGATCCGTAAACAGCAAATTATTGCATTCAAGAACTTAAGGTGCATTTTTCTAAAAAAAATTGTTATGTAAGACATCGAAATTTTCACACCGTTGTTTAGATAATTATCACTGTCATCAATTTCGAACGAAAAAAATATGCGTTGTCATTTAAAAAAAAATTATGTCATCGCTGCCGTAAGTGGATTATCGAAAAAAAAATTTTTCCACATAACAAGGTGCCCTGGATCAAATAAAAATCGACGGGTCTCACCGTTTTTCGAAAAAAAAATTGTTTAACGAAAATATGAATTTTATGCAGAACTTTTTTACCACGCTGTATATAGCCATCAAACTGCTTGGTAGGAAATCAGCACGACAGATGGAGCCATTGGTGCTCCGCGTACTTTGTACTTCTCAAATCAAAGCTGGCATTGACTACAAACCTAAACAAAAATTGGTGCTGCAAGGAAACTATTGGTTTCAATTTATTGAGATTAAGATGTCAGGACAGCAGTGGATTATTGGTGTAGTATATCATTAGCCTAGTTCAAGTGATGCCATTTTTGTGGAGGAGATGGATTAAGTATTAGATAAATATTTTTGTAATGAGAAATGTTTACTAATAGGAGATTTAAATGTAGCTTACAGGAGTGATCATTTTTATAGTAAAAAACTGAAACAAATGTATGGGATTGATCAAATTATCAATGAGTGTACTAGAGTAACGAATGATATTTGTTTCTTTTAAAATTCTTACAAAAATGTATTTATCTTTTTCAACAATATTACAATTATTGAAAAGTATTTTTATAGTTCATTGTCACGTAATCTATTAAGGTATACTAATAGATTACGTGATAACGAACTATAAAAATACTTTTCAATAATTGTAATATTGCTGAAAAAGATAAATACATTTTTGTAAAAATTTTAAATGAAACAAATATGCTAAATATTAATGTTAATCTTTTATCATGCAACTGGCCGCTGGACTGTGTTGAAGTAAATGATATATTGGATTGTATTTTAGATAAAACATCAAGTACTGTTAATAAAATTGAACCCAAGCATATGATAAAAATAAAAGCAATGCGTATGGAATTTTTAAGAGAAGTAGTGAATTAAATAGAAATGATAAGTAGGAATACTATAAAATTGTAAGAAATCAATTGTAAATATGCTAAAAGTCAAAGAAAGAATATATTATGATAACAAAAACAACCCTATAAGTTGTGGAAAACCAGTAAAGTCAAATATATGTCACGATTTCAGTCAAATAATATTTTGCGAAACTAATGAAAATCATACTGTTACATCTGAAAGTGAAACAGCAAACAGCACAAAAATCCAATTATTTCTTTGTTAATAGTATAGCTGATATAGCAAATAGCATAAAGAGTGATCAGTTGAAGTATACACAAAGTTTTCGTCAAGTAAGTAGTGGTATTATCATCTTTAAAAAAATAACGTTTGGCCCATTGCGGAAAAAATAATAATATATATGGTGAAATATTGCACGCAAAATTTTGAATGATTCATTTGATGTCATTGGCCATGTAATTTTGCTTTTCATTAATACTTCATTGGAAACGGTTACTTTTCTAAGTCGCTTCAAGACTAGTACAATATTATACCTATTCCTAAAATTAATAATAATATCGAAGCATGCAATTTTCGTCAAATTACTATATTACCGACCCTTGAAACAGTTCTTGAGTTAGCGGTGCATGATCAAATAATGGAATATTTTAATGATAACAATTGGTTTATTGCACAACAATCGGGCTTCACACAAAATTACTCTTGCGAAACAGCTCTTCAATATACAATAACTAGTTAGAATCAATTAATTGATGAAAATAAATATATTGTAACTGTTTTCTTAGATTTACAAAGAGTATTTGAAACAATAGATAGGAATCGTCTATTAAAAAAGTTAAAATAGGTATTATGGAATATTAGGTACTGTGTTAAGGTGACTTGAGGACTACCTCAATAATAGAGCACAAGTAACTAAAATTGGTTCTTTTACGTCAAATAATAGAATTAATAACTTTGGAATTCCACAAGGAAGTGCATTAGGGCCATAACTTTTCATAATATATTTGAATGATATCAACTATATTAAAGGAAACCACTTGCTTGGTATATTTGCTGATGATACATTAGTGTCTGTTGCTGATAAAGATTTAAATCAATGTATTAAATCAATCCATGATGCTTTAGCAGGTGTGTTGAAAAATATTAACGAATGAATAAACTTAAGATAAATGTTAAAAAAACAAAAGCCATAGTTTTGTCCACTACTTATAAGTATAAACAAATAAGTATTTATCCAATTAATATCAAAATGTTCTATTTAAAAAAAAATAATAATTTTTATGTAATATGGGAAAAACTGTGCGATTTGTAAAAAACTGAGTCCGCCTATGGCTACCTCATAAAAAATAGAACAAATAATGTTCAAACATTTTTCTTCTAAATTTAATGACAACGGAAATAGAGAGGTTAATGTAAATGGGCGAACAAAAGTAAAACAATTTTTTTAAATATCTGGAAAATCGCTTCAAAATTTTATCCAAATTTGGTACAATTTTTTTTTCAAATATTTCTCCTAGTTCTGTATGCACACAGTCCAAATTCAAAAACCAGTGGCGGAGAAACAATTATATCGTTTCCTTATTTAATGTAAAACTTTTATGCCACTGAATTAATTGGTAATATGAATACATTTTACAACGGCCTGAAACATTCCGGATGAAAAAACACGCTTTTATTTTTGTCGAAAAGTGAATGGTTTACGAGTTATGAGACATATTCAGGCCGAGTATGTATCCCATTTTATCATAATAACAGTTATGTTATTTCAGGGTTGTTAACGTTACCTGTTAAGATATAACGTGCATGTTATTAAGACCATTTTTAGCAAATACTCGTATTGCAATTTTGTTGTTTTTTGAAGACGCTTTTGTGTCGACATTTTTAATAATAATTATTCAAAATTATTATAAATAAGAGTCAGTATTAGACAAAAACACATATAACTGACAGATGTCATTTAGGTTATGAAACATGAAACAAATGCAAACTAGTAAATAACGGGTAAATACAACATAAAATAGTTTGTAACATGTTATCTTAAATTATAACAGAGTTTCTTAAAGACAAGGAATTTGGTGTTGCTATAGTTTAACGTAGGTGTTATTTGTCTAATGAAAATGAACGGCTTGTAAAATTTACATTTACTTGCCGGTTTTATAAACGCACATCGAAGGTAAGTTGTAAAATTTAAGTAATTAGGTAGTAATATATACTATAGCGTACGTATATAAGTATTTACCCTAAAATTATTGTTAGGTTAAATCAAACGAAGAATCTAACAAGGAAACTACCCTAACCCGAACTCTCCAATTTCCCATATTTTTATATATGTTGTAGACTCAATTGTAGAACATAAAAAACTAAATGACATATTTTTTTTATCGGCGGAAAAACATATTTAGGGGGTGAAATACATCCTCAAAGTTCACCCCCCAAAACAGTTTTTTCTAAATATCTGGGGTTCTAATCAATATTTTGGAATGAAAAAAAATGTAAATTGCTTCTTATAAAAAAACAAATGTTTCACATTAGATTCCGTGTTTGGAGGCTGCTACCCTTATTTTTTATTTCAGGAAAACTATATTTTCCAAACATTTTTTATATATAAAAAAATTCATATTAAAAAAATTAAAAAATATGATTTATGTAAACAAATTGACAAAATAAAGTTCTCTTTTTAGGGGGTGAACAATCCTCTAGTGTGCTAAAAATGTCTGTACGATTAGAATTATCATTGCAAAATAAAAAGTTTTTACATTTTCTCTAATCATACGAATTATTTGTTCTATTAGCCGCAAACAGATTTAAACGGATGCAAACTACCCCTCATGTTCACCCCCGAAATATTTCTGTGACATCTCAATATTTTGAAATGAAATAAAATGGAAATTACTTCTTTTAAAAAAATAAAATGTTTCACAAGTGATTTCGTGTTTCAGGAAAACTAAGTATATTTTCAAACATTTTTTATATATAAAAAATTCATATTGATTCAAAATATTAAAAATATGATTTATGTAAACAAATTGACAAAAATATTCTCATTTTAGGGGGCGAACAACTCCCTAGTAATCCCCTAGTGTGCGAAAAATGTCTTAATTTTTTCTCTAATCATACGAATAATTTTTTCTCTTGGTCTAAAATGGATTTAAACAGATGCAAACTACCCCTGATGTTCAACCCCAAAAACAATATCCGTGATATCTCGGATTCTAATCAATATTTTGGAATGAAACAAAATGGAAATTACCGAACCCGTTTATTGGGGGATGAACAGCAGGGGTAGTTGATGAACAGCAGGGGTAGTTTGCAACAGTTTAAATCCGTTTTAGACCAATAGAAAAAATTATTCGTATGATTAGAGAAAAAGTAAAACCTTTTTATTTTAAAATGTTAA
Source organism: Anoplophora glabripennis (assembly GCF_000390285.2). NCBI lineage: Eukaryota > Metazoa > Arthropoda > Insecta > Coleoptera > Cerambycidae > Anoplophora > Anoplophora glabripennis. The sequence goes on from NW_019417616.1 coordinate 42,747, forward strand.
TTCTAGTCAGCACAGAAATTTTTCGCACACTAGGGGGTTGTTCACCCCTTAAAAAGAGAACTTAATTTTGTCAATTTGTTTACATAAATCATATTTTTAATTTTATTTAACAAATATGAATTTTTTTATATACCTATAAAAATTGTTTGAAAAATATAGTCTGAAATAAAAAATAAGGGTAGCAACCCCCAAACACGAAAACACTAATGAAACATCTGTTTTTTTTATAAGAAGTAATTCTGCATTTTGTTTCGTTCCAAAATATTGATGAGAACCCCAGATATTTAGAAAAATCTGTTTTGAGGGGCGAACTTTGAAGATGTATTTCACCCCTAAACATGTTTTTCCCTCGATAAAAAAAATACGTCTTTTAATTTTTTTTGTTTTGTGTGGTTTTTCCCCAAATTCATACTCAATAAATTAACTTTAGTAGCACACTGTTGTCATAAAGCATTAATAAGTTTTAATTCTGATGGTTTCGTTTTGCCGGTACGTAGTCTGTTGTTATGAAACATGAAGCAAATACCTACAACGTAGAGGGCAAACTCGTAAATAACGGGTACGTACAACATAAAATAGCGGCCGTGTTCTGTTTCATTTCATTACAATTAAATAACATGTCTGTTTGACGGATACTTATAAGATATATGTTATTACGGCATGTTATTTACAAATGTTATTTCTAACATAACATTTTAACGTAACATACACGGCCTGATTATGATGCGGTTTTCCAGATATTTAAAATAAAAAAAATTATTTTTGTTAATTTCAACGCCCTGTATCTCATAAACGGTGGCTTTCTGCGCATATGTTGATAGAGCAAAGTGAAATTTTTGTTGTTTAGTAGTTTCCCGAAGTTTGTCTATTAAAATCTGAACCACGTATACACGTATCAGAAATTGTCCACATACTTTTTAATATTTTTTTATGTAGGTTGATAATATTTAGATTAACATTATATCTTAAATGAAAATAAAAATTTAAGGTATTTATACAAATCTGGTAATTAGTAAAAGCCCAAAATTTCAACGCCACTGAATATTTTCACTTACCTAATATTCAAAGGAATGTCCCATGTTCATTACTAAATTTATAATAAATAAGGTATAAGAAATTTATCATACAAAAATAGTAGGGTAAAATTAAATAAAATTCTTTTAGAGAAAGGATATTATACTCTAAAGGAATTTTTTGAAAATAATATTTACCTACCTATTGATTTATTGGCTCATTATACTATGTATGTTTGTATCAGTGCATTAATTGTGTTATTTTGTTCGCATTTACTTACTTATCAGCAACTGTTAGTATTGGTGTGCATCTTGTTTTATTTTTAATATTATTTCATATATTTAAATATTTACCTTTTTACTTTTTTTAATACAACATAAATGAAGAGTTCTACACCCTAACGGGATTTTGTAATTCTTATGCAAAGTGAACTAATAAAGATTATAATACTTATTAATATCCTAAATTCCTCGTAATGTCGAAATTCTGAGATTCTTAGTGACACAGTGTCCCTCAGTACCTAAGCTATTTTAATTGATTTTGTATATCAGTTAAGAGAGATCTTTAATTCATTAAATCATTCGTCAATTCAACACTTTTAATGAGATGGTTAGTGTTGCTCACAGTCTAATTACCTATAAGATAACCGAGATAGTTAGCAACAATACATGGTTAATTAACAACAATAGTGAACAATAATGATAGTTAACCAAGTCTTAATTGACACTTAAAATACCAACCATCGGACTATTAAGGCTTTTTGGTATAACATTACCCAAGAAACAACCTCCTTAAGTTATGACTTAGAAACACACTGTGAAATATATGTGAATAGAAATTTAAAACCACAATTAGACTCTGGACATTTTTCTATTTCTGTTTTGCCTATGAAACATTTACTTTATTATTTTACATTGCTTTTAAAATGAATGTATACAGGGCGCCCGGGCGGAAGCGAATGGGCTATATTTGAAGGGTACTATCTGGTGAAAAAACCTTTTTTTTTATAATCCTTTTAAAATAACCTTTAATATTTCAGTGAAATTTGATATAGTGTATTTGACATATTTGACCATTGAAGGACTCATATCAATATCAATGTCGAATTTTCTTTATCAGAAATAGATAAATAATTTTCTCTCCTTAACTCTAATAACAGTTAATTAATACACATAAGAAAATATGAAACATACATATTCATCTACGCCCCATAAAGTAAATATTTGTTACCTACTTACCATACAAGATTCTGTTATGCAGCTTTGAAAGTAAGTATGTAGGTTGTTGATGGCGAAGAGTCGCATTGTGATTTAAATTAAATATTTGCATAATAATAATTTGCAAGAGGATGCACTGGAACCGTAGAGTAATATTTAAAATGTATTACGTTACGAGAGTGACAACTAAGAAATTTAAAACGCAAAAAAATTACCGGGGCATTATAAAAATTACAAGTACACCCCTGCAAACTTATTTTAGTCTATAATTTTAAAATCTCACAATGAGAAGTAAATAAATACTCGCATATCACTATAAAAATGGTTTTCACAATGTATCAAAATTTTCACCTTCAATTTCAAATGTGAGAATTTATCAACTTCTCATTGAGATTTCAAAAATAAGTTACAAATAAAAGATGTAGCAAAGCTACATATAGTAGCCAGTACTATCTGCTTTAAACCTCCTCCTACAAAGAGGAGAAAAAAATAGTAGAAAGCGGTCTGTACTGCATTGAATTACGCCAACAATATCAGTAAATACAACATTCGTCGGCCGAACACACCATACATATACCAGTTCTGAACTCGTTAACCCTCGTCAGTATGCCATAGGTACGACAAGCGACAAACGATCCAGATCTGGCTAGTAATGGGTCCACTCCTTGCCAATTGACTTTTGGAATACTCTTTATAGGTATATCTACTGAATAATATATCTAACTTGGTTTACCTTAGAATACTATTACTATACACATAGTTTCTGTTATCAACACTATCGGTTTTATTGTAGCAGGCATAGATTCTTTGTTTGCAAATAATCCTACAAATTAAGAAACTATAGAAAGCAAAGATATGTAAAACATGCCTATGTCCGTCCTAACCCCTGCGTCCTCCGATATGCGTAGTAGGTCATCTGCGATGTTTTGTCTATGCATTTTGTTTTTTACGTTTAATAACGTTTTATCGCACACAAAAGTTCGTTTCAACTAGTTCAACTTTGTTAAGAATATATTTCAAGATATACTTATTTTCTTTATCTTTAGTTCCCAAAAATCATTATAAAACCAAGAGTCCAAAAACACTGGGTTTACAAACATAAAGGTTGTAGTTTAAAAAACACCTGATTTATTAAAATAATTCTGAAAATGTTTAACTTATTTTCATGAATTGATTAATAATGTTACAACCATCAAAAGCTGAAAAAATCGTCATCGTTATCGTTATTGTTGTCGTTATCGCTATCGCATAACGATAATATGAGGATAACGATAACCTCATTGTTATTTTTTTCACAGCTTTCACTGATGTATCCTCCCAATGGACGAGCCAAAATCAAGTCCATCAAATGTCCATTTTTATTTGATATGATTTGATTTTATTATTATTCCTGTCTCCAGATAACCTCTTTATCTGTAGTAAAGAACCACTTTCCGCCTAAATATATATAATTACAACGATTTTTTTGGTCTTGTGATGGTATTTCAAATTGTATTTCGAACAAATATTTTTTATATTTTGAACAGTTTAGGAGTTGTTATAAGATTTACTTAACCGCGTAATAAGAGTATTTTAAATTTGCAAATGTTATGCATTATTTAATACCATTACCAAATTACATTACATTACTAGATGTACCTACTTCCAATTTGCAAAATGACTAGCGGCAAAAAAATGCTTAGGTTTTTAATGGCAGAGCTTCTAGTATCTTCGCTATTAGTTAACATAGTAATAAACCAATTCAAAGAATGTTTACTTTTAACTAGGTAGTCCTAGTTTCACCTATTATCAAGCATTTTTTTTTTTGAGGTATTTGAATAAAATGATATATTTTTTTAATTTCAGCCTTTCAATCCTCTCAGTAGTTTTAGCCTCTTGATTCATTAAGCGCTTTCAATCTAAAATGATCCACAAAACAACCTTCTCAACCTATGTTATAACACCTAGAAACATCTCGTAAAAAAGCGTTAAGTTTGAAAAAAAGACGTTCCTTAATTTTTAGCTCCTCGATATGTTACGCTATTTATAATCTTAAAAATTTTAGAAAACTAGAACTTAATATTTTTTACCTACAAAGTTCATTTGCGATTTCTAAAGATTTAGTATACAAACATTTTTAGAAATAATTGTTAAAATTAACATACGAATAAGAAATCAATTACTGAAATTTAACTGCTGAAATAAATATATTTTTATCACATTTTATAGAAACGAGAATAAAAATTATGTACAATACCTACTTAAAATGCAAACAAAAAATAAGTACACGAGTAAGCGAAGAAGAAACATTTAGTAAAGTAATTAGAAAATCATGGTCTCCTAGAATTCCTGCCACCTTCTTCTTCTTCAGGATGTGCAGCATTCCAATCTAAAGCTCGCTGAATTTCTATTGGAATAGGTGGAGCAACAGGAAGATGAGCGCCTTGTGGTTGAAAACCATTTTCATTAGCAACATATTGGAGCTGAATAGCTGCACCGTCAGGACCAGTATATTGAAATGAACCTTGTGCTTCTTCTATAGGATCCTGTGAATTTGCGTTTTTTATCTGACCAGATTCCTGTGCAGAAATACCATTGTCTGCTTCAAAACTAGAAATTGAAATTAAAATTTGATTTTAGTATCCTGTACAAAAAGGAAAGATACTTGTGGAATATACGAGCAGTTTCAAAATAAATGCGACAAACTTTAGGTGTATTTTCGATGTTTATTTTTTTCTTTAACTCACGTTTATAACATACTTTCATGTTATACGTTCCTAGGACGCATCGTCATCGAGACAGTTGGTATTATTTATTGTGTATTTATTTATTTTATAAAAATACTGCAAACAATCACTATGAATAAAATAAAATATTATTTACTTATTCATCCTCAAATGTTTTCCCACAAATAAATTACATTCTTTCATTAATTTTTAACACCATGTAAGCGAAACGTTTGCAGATGCCTGTTTGTGATGCAAATTCCACCACTAAAGTTTTCCAAGCATTTTAGTTACACTCTGAATTTATAAATATTATAAAGCGATATAATAATTATTACTGTACAGTCCGTACAATTCTTGTTGAGATAGAATTGCAAGAAGACCCCTTCGCGACTTTCTTGGAATTAACCGCATTCGACACCCGAGGTAGAAAGACATTGGCGGCGTAGCGTTCGCCGTAACGGCTTGCAGTGGAGACTGTGTTTTGCAGTTACGAAGGCGAGTTTCTTCGTAGGTGTATCGCCTGTGCATTTTCAGTGTAATTTCTTATTAAAATAAATAAATGGAAATGAACACATTTTAATAAAAAAAAAAATAAGTCACGCCCCTACCGTTGTAAATTGTTACAGGAGTTCCGATAATAGAACTTTATTGGCTTATTCTTTTCTTAGAACAAATAATGTACAGACTGAACACTATATAAGATATTTTGAAAAAGGTAGGTACTATAAATTGAAGGGCTAGTAAAACATCAAAAAGTAAACCGATTTTTGTCTATGATGCAAGAGCTTATTAATCTCTTATTTTGTTGTTTTTAATTTTAATTTAGAGATAGAGAGATATTTCCCTGCAATATTTCGAAATACACTTTTTTGAGATTAGTTATTCTGCATATATTTTTTACATATTATAAAAAAATATATCAAATTACTACTATACCAATGTCAGCTACCGTCTACCTACTTTTTCTATCAACTATATTTCATTTGTTAAGTAGAAAATTATTATTTATAAATCTTCACTCAAATGAAAAAATGTAGTGAAACGTTATTTTCCAATATTGAAACAAACGGAAGAGCCAGTGACATACACATTTTTCAAAATTGTGTCGACTCCACTTAACAAACACGCTGCTGCTGGTAACTTAATTTCGAGATATTTATTTGACAAAAATATATAGTACTAACTCAAAACTCATTCGAATTCAAAATGCTATAATACCTTACTACTAAGAAAAATTTTAGAATTCTACATAATATGAGGATAAACTTTTCCAAATTGTGCAAAGTAGAAAATGCGTAGTGAGTTAAGACTGGGTATCCACTAGTTATCATCTTGCGATATCTCAATGACATTGAACTCACGGTCAATTTATAAGTTCTAATGTAACTGAATTGTATACCCATGATATACTTCCAAGTTAAAACGTGACAGAGGTATTAATTTTTTCGAAACTTGAAGGTCTGTAACAGCGCCTGAATGCAACTTTGTATATAGATACATAATTTTGGTTAAACTACAATATTTTGAGTACACCTACTACGTATCTATTCATATGCGAAACACCCTGTATATATAACATTCTCAGAAATTTATTTGTACAAAATTCAAAATTCAATTCCAATAAAGTGTAGGTATTTTTTTTTAAATTAAAAAAAAAGTTATTTTCGATATCCTGTGTCTAAGAAATAGAAGAGCAATGGTCCGTAAGAAAAAATTATTTAATTTTTTTTATTGATTATATTAGCTCCAAAATTCCCCATTTAAGCAGAATATAAAAAACATATATTGGTAACACCTAATCTAATTTAATGGCATTGCTAAAGACCGAGAAAAACATCAAATTAATTCTATTAAGCAATTTTGCATCTCCAATAGTATACGTGCAGAGTTGGTTGCCTACTAACTCTTTTCAAGGATAGGTTAGCTAGTTTTAAGATAAACGCTTATGAATAAATAATTATAACACTGTTGATTGTCAATATGCAACAGTACAAAAAATATTAAATATTGACACTCTGAATTACCTCCATTGATAAGATCCATCAATATTTACTTCATTGGATTCTCTGATTATATTAGCTGCCTGCCCAGGTGGTTGAGATTGACGTAATGGACGGACACCACTTTGAGAAAAAGCACAGTTGATGAGTGTCCACAAAATTACCTAGAAGAAAAAAAATATATAAAAAGTATAACATAAAGATAGCAAGAAATGAATTTTCTCTCAATTAACTTTTTTCAAAAAATTAATAACCATTTTTCTTTATTTTATACCAAGCTGATGTTTCAGATGATCATTATCTAATAGATCAATAAAACACGGCGAAAGTATAAAATAAAATTGTGCATAAAAGTTGTTACAAATGTAACAACTTTAACCTTTACTCTGTTCAGTGACATAAAAGTACTACAGAGGGTAAAAGATTTTTTATTTTCATTATCATTATCATTATCATTATCATTATCATTATCATTATCATTATNCATCCATCCATCCATCCATCCATCCATCCATCCATCCATCCATCCATCCATCCATCCATCCATCCATCCATCCATCCATCCATCCATCCATCCATCCATCCATCCATCCATCCATCCATCCATCCATCCATCCATCCATCCATCCATCCATCCATCCATCCATCCATCCATCCATCCATCCATCCATCCATCCATCCATCCATCCATCCATCCATCCATCCATCCATCCATCCATCCATCCATCCATCCATCCATCCATCCATCCATCCATCCATCCATCCATCCATCCATCCATCCATCCATCCATCCATCCATCCATCCATCCATCCATCCATCCATCCATCCATCCATCCATCCATCCATCCATCCATCCATCCATCCATCCATCCATCCATCCATCCATCCATCCATCCATCCATCCATCCATCCATCCATCCATCCATCCATCCATCCATCCATCCATCCATCCATCCATCCATCCATCCATCCATCCATCCATCCATCCATCCATCCATCCATCCATCCATCCATCCATCCATCCATCCATCCATCCATCCATCCATCCATCCATCCATCCATCCATCCATCCATCCATCCATCCATCCATCCATCCATCCATCCATCCATCCATCCATCCATCCATCCATCCATCCATCCATCCATCCATCCATCCATCCATCCATCCATCCATCCATCCATCCATCCATCCATCCATCCATCCATCCATCCATCCATCCATCCATCCATCCATCCATCCATCCATCCATCCATCCATCCATCCATCCATCCATCCATCCATCCATCCATCCATCCATCCATCCATCCATCCATCCATCCATCCATCCATCCATCCATCCATCCATCCATCCATCCATCCATCCATCCATCCATCCATCCATCCATCCATCCATCCATCCATCCATCCATCCATCCATCCATCCATCCATCCATCCATCCATCCATCCATCCATCCATCCATCCATCCATCCATCCATCCATCCATCCATCCATCCATCCATCCATCCATCCATCCATCCATCCATCCATCCATCCATCCATCCATCCATCCATCCATCCATCCATCCATCCATCCATCCATCCATCCATCCATCCATCCATCCATCCATCCATCCATCCATCCATCCATCCATCCATCCATCCATCCATCCATCCATCCATCCATCCATCCATCCATCCATCCATCCATCCATCCATCCATCCATCCATCCATCCATCCATCCATCCATCCATCCATCCATCCATCCATCCATCCATCCATCCATCCATCCATCCATCCATCCATCCATCCATCCATCCATCCATCCATCCATCCATCCATCCATCCATCCATCCATCCATCCATCCATCCATCCATCCATCCATCCATCCATCCATCCATCCATCCATCCATCCATCCATCCATCCATCCATCCATCCATCCATCCATCCATCCATCCATCCATCCATCCATCCATCCATCCATCCATCCATCCATCCATCCATCCATCCATCCATCCATCCATCCATCCATCCATCCATCCATCCATCCATCCATCCATCCATCCATCCATCCATCCATCCATCCATCCATCCATCCATCCATCCATCCATCCATCCATCCATCCATCCATCCATCCATCCATCCATCCATCCATCCATCCATCCATCCATCCATCCATCCATCCATCCATCCATCCATCCATCCATCCATCCATCCATCCATCCATCCATCCATCCATCCATCCATCCATCCATCCATCCATCCATCCATCCATCCATCCATCCATCCATCCATCCATCCATCCATCCATCCATCCATCCATCCATCCATCCATCCATCCATCCATCCATCCATCCATCCATCCATCCATCCATCCATCCATCCATCCATCCATCCATCCATCCATCCATCCATCCATCCATCCATCCATCCATCCATCCATCCATCCATCCATCCATCCATCCATCCATCCATCCATCCATCCATCCATCCATCCATCCATCCATCCATCCATCCATCCATCCATCCATCCATCCATCCATCCATCCATCCATCCATCCATCCATCCATCCATCCATCCATCCATCCATCCATCCATCCATCCATCCATCCATCCATCCATCCATCCATCCATCCATCCATCCATCCATCCATCCATCCATCCATCCATCCATCCATCCATCCATCCATCCATCCATCCATCCATCCATCCATCCATCCATCCATCCATCCATCCATCCATCCATCCATCCATCCATCCATCCATCCATCCATCCATCCATCCATCCATCCATCCATCCATCCATCCATCCATCCATCCATCCATCCATCCATCCATCCATCCATCCATCCATCCATCCATCCATCCATCCATCCATCCATCCATCCATCCATCCATCCATCCATCCATCCATCCATCCATCCATCCATCCATCCATCCATCCATCCATCCATCCATCCATCCATCCATCCATCCATCCATCCATCCATCCATCCATCCATCCATCCATCCATCCATCCATCCATCCATCCATCCATCCATCCATCCATCCATCCATCCATCCATCCATCCATCCATCCATCCATCCATCCATCCATCCATCCATCCATCCATCCATCCATCCATCCATCCATCCATCCATCCATCCATCCATCCATCCATCCATCCATCCATCCATCCATCCATCCATCCATCCATCCATCCATCCATCCATCCATCCATCCATCCATCCATCCATCCATCCATCCATCCATCCATCCATCCATCCATCCATCCATCCATCCATCCATCCATCCATCCATCCATCCATCCATCCATCCATCCATCCATCCATCCATCCATCCATCCATCCATCCATCCATCCATCCATCCATCCATCCATCCATCCATCCATCCATCCATCCATCCATCCATCCATCCATCCATCCATCCATCCATCCATCCATCCATCCATCCATCCATCCATCCATCCATCCATCCATCCATCCATCCATCCATCCATCCATCCATCCATCCATCCATCCATCCATCCATCCATCCATCCATCCATCCATCCATCCATCCATCCATCCATCCATCCATCCATCCATCCATCCATCCATCCATCCATCCATCCATCCATCCATCCATCCATCCATCCATCCATCCATCCATCCATCCATCCATCCATCCATCCATCCATCCATCCATCCATCCATCCATCCATCCATCCATCCATCCATCCATCCATCCATCCATCCATCCATCCATCCATCCATCCATCCATCCATCCATCCATCCATCCATCCATCCATCCATCCATCCATCCATCCATCCATCCATCCATCCATCCATCCATCCATCCATCCATCCATCCATCCATCCATCCATCCATCCATCCATCCATCCATCCATCCATCCATCCATCCATCCATCCATCCATCCATCCATCCATCCATCCATCCATCCATCCATCCATCCATCCATCCATCCATCCATCCATCCATCCATCCATCCATCCATCCATCCATCCATCCATCCATCCATCCATCCATCCATCCATCCATCCATCCATCCATCCATCCATCCATCCATCCATCCATCCATCCATCCATCCATCCATCCATCCATCCATCCATCCATCCATCCATCCATCCATCCATCCATCCATCCATCCATCCATCCATCCATCCATCCATCCATCCATCCATCCATCCATCCATCCATCCATCCATCCATCCATCCATCCATCCATCCATCCATCCATCCATCCATCCATCCATCCATCCATCCATCCATCCATCCATCCATCCATCCATCCATCCATCCATCCATCCATCCATCCATCCATCCATCCATCCATCCATCCATCCATCCATCCATCCATCCATCCATCCATCCATCCATCCATCCATCCATCCATCCATCCATCCATCCATCCATCCATCCATCCATCCATCCATCCATCCATCCATCCATCCATCCATCCATCCATCCATCCATCCATCCATCCATCCATCCATCCATCCATCCATCCATCCATCCATCCATCCATCCATCCATCCATCCATCCATCCATCCATCCATCCATCCATCCATCCATCCATCCATCCATCCATCCATCCATCCATCCATCCATCCATCCATCCATCCATCCATCCATCCATCCATCCATCCATCCATCCATCCATCCATCCATCCATCCATCCATCCATCCATCCATCCATCCATCCATCCATCCATCCATCCATCCATCCATCCATCCATCCATCCATCCATCCATCCATCCATCCATCCATCCATCCATCCATCCATCCATCCATCCATCCATCCATCCATCCATCCATCCATCCATCCATCCATCCATCCATCCATCCATCCATCCATCCATCCATCCATCCATCCATCCATCCATCCATCCATCCATCCATCCATCCATCCATCCATCCATCCATCCATCCATCCATCCATCCATCCATCCATCCATCCATCCATCCATCCATCCATCCATCCATCCATCCATCCATCCATCCATCCATCCATCCATCCATCCATCCATCCATCCATCCATCCATCCATCCATCCATCCATCCATCCATCCATCCATCCATCCATCCATCCATCCATCCATCCATCCATCCATCCATCCATCCATCCATCCATCCATCCATCCATCCATCCATCCATCCATCCATCCATCCATCCATCCATCCATCCATCCATCCATCCATCCATCCATCCATCCATCCATCCATCCATCCATCCATCCATCCATCCATCCATCCATCCATCCATCCATCCATCCATCCATCCATCCATCCATCCATCCATCCATCCATCCATCCATCCATCCATCCATCCATCCATCCATCCATCCATCCATCCATCCATCCATCCATCCATCCATCCATCCATCCATCCATCCATCCATCCATCCATCCATCCATCCATCCATCCATCCATCCATCCATCCATCCATCCATCCATCCATCCATCCATCCATCCATCCATCCATCCATCCATCCATCCATCCATCCATCCATCCATCCATCCATCCATCCATCCATCCATCCATCCATCCATCCATCCATCCATCCATCCATCCATCCATCCATCCATCCATCCATCCATCCATCCATCCATCCATCCATCCATCCATCCATCCATCCATCCATCCATCCATCCATCCATCCATCCATCCATCCATCCATCCATCCATCCATCCATCCATCCATCCATCCATCCATCCATCCATCCATCCATCCATCCATCCATCCATCCATCCATCCATCCATCCATCCATCCATCCATCCATCCATCCATCCATCCATCCATCCATCCATCCATCCATCCATCCATCCATCCATCCATCCATCCATCCATCCATCCATCCATCCATCCATCCATCCATCCATCCATCCATCCATCCATCCATCCATCCATCCATCCATCCATCCATCCATCCATCCATCCATCCATCCATCCATCCATCCATCCATCCATCCATCCATCCATCCATCCATCCATCCATCCATCCATCCATCCATCCATCCATCCATCCATCCATCCATCCATCCATCCATCCATCCATCCATCCATCCATCCATCCATCCATCCATCCATCCATCCATCCATCCATCCATCCATCCATCCATCCATCCATCCATCCATCCATCCATCCATCCATCCATCCATCCATCCATCCATCCATCCATCCATCCATCCATCCATCCATCCATCCATCCATCCATCCATCCATCCATCCATCCATCCATCCATCCATCCATCCATCCATCCATCCATCCATCCATCCATCCATCCATCCATCCATCCATCCATCCATCCATCCATCCATCCATCCATCCATCCATCCATCCATCCATCCATCCATCCATCCATCCATCCATCCATCCATCCATCCATCCATCCATCCATCCATCCATCCATCCATCCATCCATCCATCCATCCATCCATCCATCCATCCATCCATCCATCCATCCATCCATCCATCCATCCATCCATCCATCCATCCATCCATCCATCCATCCATCCATCCATCCATCCATCCATCCATCCATCCATCCATCCATCCATCCATCCATCCATCCATCCATCCATCCATCCATCCATCCATCCATCCATCCATCCATCCATCCATCCATCCATCCATCCATCCATCCATCCATCCATCCATCTATCTATCTATCTATGAGAGGATATCTGACAGATGTACTCCACCACTTATTTGGTATGCTCGACATTTTTTAAGAAAAATTTGTATCACACTTTCGAATATCTGCGGCCGAATTGATAACACCGAATTTCTGCCTTTAATTCAAGAATGGTATTCATTTGAGCAGAATCCCCACAGGAAAAAGTCGCATGGCGTAAGATCGCTTGATCTTGTTGATCAAGTCATTTCACTGTTACGTGCAATGAGTCGTCCATTAAATGTATGTCGTAACAAGTAAATAGTTACACGTGCCTTATGGCCGATGGCACCATCCTGCTGGAACCATATCATCCGAATCCATACCATCTTTTTATATCGTTCTCCATTGACAGTCACTCCATTTCCAGCCTCATTAAAAAAAACGGAACAATCACCTCACCAGCAAAAAATCCATACCACCCTTTTACTCGAATTAACGAGACTTCAACAGGGTCAAAAACGTTAACATGATGTTCCTTTAAAATGCGTCTTTTTCGGCCCCATTAATATTCCCACAATAAAGTATTCTCTTGGTCAAAAGCGGCTGTGGTAATAGAAGAGACTACTGAATAGATTTTACATAAAAATTAAGAATATATTTTTCTTGCAATTTTGTGCAATAAATCATTCGGAAAAACTTAACTACTTATTTATCTTTACCATGTTTAACAAAAGACTATACTTTTTTTATTTCGCAACGTAAAAGGTCTAGTCTTATTAAAGCTTTTAAGTACACTCAAAACACTTACTACTACTTTTATCAATACAATTGAACAAAGTTTTTCAATTTTTTTTGTTTTAAGTTGGTTATAATTTAATAAAATTTGAGAAATAAAGTTAACATGGGTGCTAAATTACCTAAGATGCGTTGTCATATAAAGGATATGACTGCACGAAAAATCGCAAAGAAAATCGTTGTGGGTCGCGTATAATAACATCACTATGCTACTTAGTTCAGCAGAAACTGTATACAGGGGTGCCAAACTGGGGTTGTTAAGTCCCTCAATTAGCTTCAAATTGTAGTTAGAATTTCAAATCTTTCTGTATAGATGGCGTGGCGATACTAAAAGATATTTTTATCCCTGGTACGTGGAAATGCAGTCAATCTGAAAGATCATTAAATTTTGAGTAATTTCTGTAAAGTTTTTTCCATTATTTACTTGTTTTCGAGACATGTCGACTTCAATATGATGTAATATGAAAATCTATTATTTTATCTAAATCACACCAAAACAAAATATTCTTTTAAAATATTATTATAGTGACTATTCACACCACATACTAACAAACAATAAATTATAAAAAAAAACAAATGATCAAATACAGAAAATTATACAATGGTAAATTTTATAACTAGTATAGTTAAATTGAAAGGTAGACGCAAGCTGATAAAACTGTAATTATTGGAAAATTAGTATATGGCAACTGTCATACATGTTTTATTTTAAACAAATGACATGAGCCACCTGTGACTGCATTTTTTAATAAGATTTGATAAAATACAGTTCATGCATGTTTGCCCCCTTATAAGATTTACCATTATACAATTTTCTTCTGTAGTTGATCATTCATTTTTTTTATAATTTATTGTTTGTTAGTATGTGGTGTGAATAAAGCCAATATAACAGTATTTTAAAAGAACATTTTGCGGGAGTGTTAAATGACACATCCTGTATATAAAAAATAAACAGCGAAATCATACGTCGTAGTCAGATTAAAATTGGTATTCCCGGTCAAATATTAAACTCTGTATTGCTCATATTTGTAAAACTAACTGTGATTGTTGAGCAGTTTCCGGACTGGTTGCTACATCCATCGTTAGTTTAAACTTTCTGACGTTTCTAGAGAGAAATACATCTTTTCTTCAGAAGAAACTCAAAAGCTCAGTTTTAGAATTTTTTCCAAGAAGGAACTTATAAAACAAGATATGTGACAGAAATTTGCATGACACACGTCTACTTATATTTTTCTTATTAGTTGCAGTCATTTGAGTTGGAATGCAAGTGATAATGGATGTTATTTATCTATCATTATTTATATACGTTTAACGAAAAATGGTTGAAAAGTTGTTATATTTGAAGAAAATTTGTATAAAATTTGACCTTTATAAATTTTTTAATGTTCAAATTACAGTCGTTTCTCTATTTTTATTTTGAAAATATAAAGGGATGTCCTAACAGGCGAACTAAGGTCATTTTTTGCAAAACGTATTTTTTTAACTGTACAATTCACCGGTAGGTACCATTTGTGTCAACCATGTACATCACTGCAAATCACAGAAAATTATGTTTTACGATTCCCATTTATAAAAATATAAGTTTGTTTCATAGCTTCATATAATATTCACTAAAAATTCTACATATGCTGAGCAGTTTATTGCAGCTTTTACTTTAACTCCTTATATTACACAAATATAAAAGTAGCCCAAATTACCAAAAAAATAAATATCGCCTATAACTAGAAAACAAATCTAGATATCAGTTGAAGTTGTATTGGAAATTGAGTTCTAGAATGTTGAGTTTCTAAAATATTGTGGATTCTCATTGAAAATAGTTCAGTTTGTACACAATGCTCTCATGTATTATAAATTGAAGAAATCAGTGGGATTAGTTTTAATATTGTAACATTCACTATCTGTATAACGTGAATGTCACAGTTTTTAACAATAATATTCGTCCGTTCGTTCTCGTTATTTTAACTTTGATGTCATGTATTTTATTTTTGTTTCCATTCCACCTGTGTAATTTTGTATTGTTACTACATTGTGTAAGTCATTGCTATAATATACAACATCTCACAGAGCACTTATACGATAAACTGTACATTGTAAACTTTTACCACTACCTGTATATGCATCCTGGAGACACCACATTTTTAAAACTAAATGTAAAACTCTATCGAATTGTGTTACCATCTGTAGTTTTATAATTTAACTGTACTACATTTTTATTCTTATTTCCTTTTAATATTGTTATAAAATTGCAAACAATTCTGATAGTTACGTTACGCTGGGTTGTCAAGTGTTGAAGGTTCTGTTGATAGTTTCCATCAGTGAACTCGATGCCTACTAGATCATATCTAGAACTCGTATCTAAGTGAAGCGACGCGACGATTCTTAAGTTTGGACCTATAATGTTGATTAATTATTGAACCTGTTCCATGGTGATGGAGTAGCAAATTACTGGTCTGAAATTTATTTCGTTTCGAATGACTAATCGTAGTGGTTGGGCTTTTTATGAGATTTTTCTAATAAAACCCAAGATGGAACGATTTGAGGTCTCTTTGATTCAGTGACTAGTCTAGTTACTTAAGTTATATAAATTTTAACCTTCAATACTGAACAACCATGTGCTAATATTATTTTCTTTCTTCTCTTAGAACATACCAGTTAAAGATTTAATTATTTAGTAATTTAGTTATTTATTTAAATAATTAAAGATTTATCCAAAGATTTAGTTATTTCGTGATTTAGTTAAATATTTAAAGATTTAGTAATTTAGTTAAAGATTGATTTAAGAGTTTTTTGGGCAGATAAGAGTTCAACAGTTTTCGATATTAAATCTGACTGTTTAAATTAATTTAATAAGAGATTTTATTGATTTAACCATCAATATTGTCTGGTGGACGTGACTGTCCACACTTTAGCTGACTTCGACCCATTATAGAAAGTTTTAAGCCTATCAACCTGTGTGTATATCTTTGTGGTAGCTGAAGGAAGAGATTTAAGTCTATTGGCGAACTTCAAAATTGTCTACCTCTATGCCAACCTATTCCGTGACAGTTTGCAGAACATCCCTGTCTATCTCCGCGGACAAGTGGAGTGAGAAATATATATCTAAATTTTTTTAGTATTCATTTTATTCTACAATCCCTACCAACAGGGTGAGAAAGCTATTATAGGGGCTGTAACAGTAATTTTATTTGTAGGTTGGCGCCCCATTTATTATCATTTTATTTATCCCTGTAAAGTTTCCTCAAACTGGATAACTATTATGTTGAAATAGATTGGAACTGATCCACTTCTTTTTCGCCACCGTTACAAGAGCTGCCGTTCGCACTTTATAGTTTCACATTGAATTAAAACACAGTAATAATAATAATAATAATAATAATGATAATGATAATGATAATGATAATGATAATGATAATGATAATGATAATGATAATGATAATNTATTATTATTATTATTATTATTATTATTTGTGATAATATTATTTAAAAGGTAACTAATATTGGCTTCTAGTTTTAGTTGTTAATTTTATTCATGTAAGTGCATGTATCACATCCATTTTTTTGTATGAGGATTTAGGTTTCTTCATAGTTCAAATTCTAAAAAAATCTAAAGTTAAACATAAGCTATATTTATCGCCTTGTCATTCCTATTCCCACTTTTAAATAAGTAATATTCTGTCAAATATACAACTGTTCAAATCTTAGTTTTTAATCAAAAAAGTTCTAAATTTAGCCGACTGCCACTATTGAAAGCAAGTACATTTTTTAAGAAGTTTAGTGAAATGAAAATAATCTAATAAAGCATGTTAAGACTCACCAATGTCTTCATATTACAATCGTATTGGTCACTGTGAAGATGGCTTTGTAACAAGGGAATTTATATATGCACGACCTGTCGGCGTAATTATTATCCAATGTACTATGTAACTAACTGCAATTTAAATACTTTTCAAATGCATATTATTCTTCAGCCTTATGATAATGTTGAAGATATTTATCTATTTATTTTCTAAATAAACACGCACACGTTTTGTATGTATTTGCGTTCAAACAATAAGAAGTAGATTCAAAGTTTAGTTTTTATTAAAAATGCAAAGATAATTTTATTTCCGCTCAAGTCTATCGTGACGGGATAGAATAAAAAACTGAAAAATTGCCCTACCGAAAAAATATTGTCATAAAAATTCGTACCAACAGTTGTAGTAAAAATATATCTGTTACATGTTGTGTCAAATTTTGTTTAAAAATTCGGAAAATTTACATTTTAACCATTTCTACATTTGTAGAAATATTAACAATTTATACTCGTATATTCTGTCAAACGTTTTCATCTCCCTACAGAAAGGAAAATATTGGTAGCATATTTTTCCACTTAACAAAAGTGTTTTTCAATTATTGAAAATGATTTTATTAGATTTTTATGAACAGTAAAAAAACTTTACAACAATCGTTCAAAATTGTTTCTGGGCTGTAACACATTTTTGAGTGTTTTTTTTAAATTCCCCACAAACTTGTGTTAACATCACGTCCTGATCACCGCTATGATGCTCTGTCATCCTCGTGAAATTTTTGGCTCTAAAATGAACCAGTCCGAGAAGTTTACTATAATCAATTCGGCGACCTAGAAGGCCAAACATCTTTACCTCAAAATACTAATAATTCCGAATAACAGATAAATCAAGTACATATTACTAGTCTATCCAATAAATATGCTATTTAATATGTATAAGTATTAGTCAGATTCTATAGAAATAAGATTTTTAATTACATTACTTTAATTAAACTATAGGGTGCCCCTCGACAAACGCAGGATTTCATATGAGGAAAAAAGATTTTATTAATTAAAAAGTTGGAAAAGTTTTTACATGATTTTTAAAGGTAGACACATCATAATATGAACCGATGTTTAGAAGGCAAATCACAAGATCCGGATTTGAAAAACTTAAGAATTTGCTGAGGGTGGTGGATTGGAACCTTTTTACTGATGAGCACATGGACATTGATTCGGCTTCAGATTTTTTATGTTCAACTTACCGGGAATTAATAAAAAAAATTATTTCCTTTGAAACCAATTAAGGTTGGTAGTAATAAATCTTCTTTTATTTGGTTTAACGATAGTCAGGGATGGGCGGGTAGACAATGTCAACGTAGACAATGCAATTGTCTACGCGTAGACAATGATCTAGATGAAGACTTAATTTGGAAGAGTCGACAATGTAGACAATGTCGACAATGTCAACAATTAAGAAACTCTCAAAACTAGAAAAAGGTGTTTTTATTTTAAACGAAATACCCTGTATATTATTTAAATTTTGAAAAATAATCTGCTGTCAGAAAAAATAAATGAATGGAAATGTAATTTTCTTAGCTATGTGATGTCGACTATTTTAAACACCCTGTATATCATTCAAATTTTGAAAAGAGAACCCTTTTCTCATTTAAACAATTCTAAGTAGGCAGCTGTCAAATGAATGTAACATTTGTCTAAGTTATTTCAAATTTTAGACACTAATGACATCTAGTATTAAAGACAGTTGCTGTCGATATTTAAATTGTTTTAATTATTGGTAAAAATGAGGGTACACTTGTAGTAAGTATATGGGATGGGGGTACACGCACTGAAAATGAATGTGAAATATTGCATCTGTATTAGGTTAGGAATATTATATTAATAATAACGCTGGATCAAGTACTGAAGCAAGATATAAAGCATAATATTGTTGATAACTGTTTTAATAAAAATTTCACTATTTGAAACGTAAAATACGTACCTATTGTATTAAATCGTGAAATGTTGAAAGTAACTATATACAAAGTGTGTATTTTTTAAATCCGAAAAGTGCCTTTTACATTTTGCATAATATAATGTTGTTCCATTTAAAACAATCGGCAGTGTTTCACAAAAATTTAACATTTCTGTTAAATTTACTTTACGTCCGCTCATTTTTGTTTATGTAAAAACAGCCAAACAGAAAAATTTGAGTACAGCACAAAATAGATCATACGTAAATGTAACGCAAGTATAATATAGGTTAGATTAAACTGAAATTAGAGCGCAAACTCCGCTTTGTCTACATTGTCTACATAGTCTACGTTGTTTACATAGTCTACGCGACGTCTACACGTAGACGTCGACAATTAAAGTCGACGCGTAAACGCCCATCCCTGACGATAGTCTCAAAGAAATGAGAAAAAATATTTCTGTTATTAAAACAAGATATGATGTCTCAAAAAATCCATTAGATTATAGTATTTATAATTATGTTTCCACTGTTTTGCGATCTTGATTAGTTATCCAAGTCAAGGTTTTAGTGGGATAAAGATCAATAAATAAAAGAACACTATATTTTAAAACGTTTTGGTGTTATTTTACACCATCCTCAGGGCTCTAAAATACAAACAATGTTTTTAATAAAATTCGTTAAGGTATTAAAACAAACAAAAAATACAAATACATTTACAATAATTCTAAAAAATTGTTCCTGTCACAATTACCATAAAACCCGAAAAAGAGAATTCTAAAACAGCTCTAAAAATAACATAGGTATTATTCACTTACCGGAATTTGAAGTGTCATTTGTCCAACTTAACAGTTCTAAATATTAAGAAGATATCTAGATACTTATATGTGTATTTATAATTCATGGAACAATTTCAATGCGGTTTTCTTTCACAGGAAAAATGGTTGTAACGTATTAGGTACTGTTCAGCAGAATGAAAGTAGAAAAATACGTTGATTCTAATGTGTGTAGATATCATGCTTCTTTTTCCTCTTACTTCTTCCCCTTTCTTTTTCCCTTTTATTTGGTATAGTATTTATACCAATCTAAAAAAGGAATATACACTTGCTATTAATGCAGCAAAAAAAGCTGCGATAATAAAGAAAAAGCCAGCTGGAACATTGTCAACCAGGAGAGAAATAAGGTTCAGTCAGTAAACCTGTCTACAATATCTGAAAATCAATTAAATGACTATTTCATAAATATAGCTAGTTCAATAAAAAAACACTACCAGTTGGTAATATATCTAATGTAAATACACTGGCTGGTGTTCCTTCTCCTGCTGGTTCCTTCTTTATAGAACCAGTAACTGAAGACACTGTTCTGTATGCTGTTAAATCACTGAAAAATTCTGTCAGTACTGACGTGTACGAGCTTAATTCTAAACTAATTAAAGAGACGATTGAAATTATACTTCCACACCTTACTTTGCTTATCAATGCTTGCTTTAGAAAGGGAATATTCCCCCGTTGTTTTAAGTTGTCAAAAGTTATACCCATATTTAAGAAAGGTGATCCGAATGTCATAAACAATTACCGACCAATCTCAATTATACAAATTTTTGGTAAAATTATAGAGCGACTACTAAAAAAAGCTTATGTAAGTTTCTGGAAAATAATTCTATTCTGTGTGCTGGTCAGTTTGGTTTTAGGCCTAACCATTCTACATCCGATGCAGTGCGTCATGTCGTGAGGGAGGCAGTTAGGGGGTTTGAGGAGGGTGAGCATACGGCCGTTGTCCTATGCGATCTCACGAAGGCCTTCGACTGCGTTCCTCACGATCTACTATTAACTAAAATGGAGCACTATGGGATAAGAAGTTTGTCTGTGAAATTTTTTACTGCTTACCTTCAAGATAGACAACAATGTGTTGTTACTAAAAACTATGATGCGTTTAAATTTGAGAAAATTCAACACGGTATACCGTAGGGCTCCATTATAGGACCGATACTATTTTTGATCTTCATTAATGATATTCACCATTTTTTGTCCCCCAACAAGTGTATACTGTTTGCAGACGATACTACCCTAATTGTCTCGCATAGGGATTTATTTCAGTTAAAAACAGCTGCTAAAAAACCAGGCTGAAAATTGGTTTAATATTAATATACCCAAAATTAATGTGGAGAAAACTCAGGAACTTTTTATTTCCAACAGAACGATAACAAAGGGTGACCGTGTGAGGCTGTTGGGTGTGACACTTTATGATGGCCTGAATTGGACAGGTCATGTTGAATATCTGTTGAAGTCGCTACCAAGTACCATTTTTCTAATTAGACAACTAAAACCCGTAGTTAGTCAGAACACTCTAATTTCCACCTATTTTGCTCTGTTTCACTCCCGCTTGTGTTACGCGGTCGCATTGTGGGGAAATTCTAGGCAGTCACACAAAATCTTCTGCATACAAAAAAAGGTAATTAGAGTGATACCCAATTTAAGTAGCAGATAGCATTGCCAACAGTACTTCATTGCTTAACGCATTTTACCTTTGCCTTGCCTATACATTTATTTTACACTTATTGAAATACATAAACATATTGACAACTTTCATCATGAGTCAGATATACATAAGTATAACACAAGAAGCTGTAATACAATTAGAGTGGACTGCTACCGACTTAAAAAATCAAAATGTAATTCACTGGAATTTTGGCTTTACAATAGGTTGCCACTGTCTGTTACACAACTAAAGTTTCAAAGCTGAAATTAGAAGATTTTTACTTAAATACTGTTTTTATTCAGTACAGGCTTNAATAATAATTAACAATAAAGGGAATAAGACATTTTTTGTTTCGTAAATTTAACGTGATATTTAACCTCGCAGACCTCTGTTTCGTCACTATACCTTTATCTACTTTATTCTGCAATAAATTTATTTTATGTATTTAGAAACAATACAAGAAACGCAATAGACTTGGTTTAGGTATACACATACTCGTAAAAATCTGAACTATCTATTGTATTGTCAAGTAGTTAAGCTATTATGGTACGCACATGAGATGCGACTAGTTAAGTTATATAATTAATTATACATTGCAACTTGTGTAATCATTTCAAAGAGATTCTATGAGAAAGAATAATGACAACACGCCTTTAAATCAAATATGACCTCTGATCTGAATCCGAGAATCGATTGCTTCGTGATGCCACAGTAAAGCTTCCAACGGTAATATTTGAACATAAATTTCAATATGCAGGGAATCCACATTTATTACAGAAATTATAAGGAAATTATTCCGATTTCTCCGTTACAGAAATTTTAATTAAATTTACATTGCTCTTTCTTAAATGTTACTTTGTTAAAGATAAAATTAAATTGTGTTACGGAAAACATTATTAAAGCAAAAGATATCATATACCGGGTGTTTTAGAGTTTAAGAGACAAAAGTCTATGAACATGGGCTCGCAAGTGCTTCGTTTTCGAGAACCTTGATTTCCTTACAATAACATAAACAAAACAAGAAATTACATTGTCTCTAAAATATCATACAGTACTTAGTATTAAAAATACCCCGAAAATACCGGAATTTACGTCCTTGTCCATTCTAAAAATAAATTTTTTAACAATGTGTGTGCGTTTATTGTAAACGCTCTGCCTTTATTCGAGTTAAAATTTAACAACATTAGTTCTTAAATACCTATCTTGGTTGTTGGTAGTGAAGAAAAATTATGGAATACACTTTTGCTGAACTAACAGATATGCTTCTTGTGTATGATGAACCCCGTTGCAATGCTCGAAGAGCCGAACGAATTTAGAAGAACTGCCCGAATTGTGGCTGCCGAGGAGGATATTTTGAAAAGAGTGGCAAATACTCCATCCGCTAGTAGTATTGGGCACAGGTCAGTCTGGAGGATTTTGCATGAACAGTAGCTGCATCCCCACTATTTCCAAAAAGTCCAGACACTGATTCCAGCTGACTATCCACGCCGTGTTTTTTTCTGTTAATGCCAGTGCCTTGAACTGTTATACTATTTTATTTTCTCTGAAAAAATAATAATAAAATTAAATCATATCCATATCCCCCACCTTGTGTTATTTTCAAAATAAATATCCATAATTTGGGGCCCTTTTTCTTTTATATATACAATTGAGAGTAGTAAACAGTTATTTTCAAAGTTCGATATCTCGAAAACGGTTAATATAGGTACATGATGTGCTATACGAATTTTGTTTAGAATTTCGAGAAAAATTAAAATATGGGTTAATGTGTTCCATTAAAGAAAAAACAACTTTGTTTCGTCGTGACTTTTTGACTAATCCTGTATACTTAAATTTTCTTTATTTTAATAGATTTTAAAAAACCCTAAAACGTTTGTGTCTTATGATTTTTCGAGCTATCTTAGTATAGGATACATATCCATACATATCAGATACCCTGTATATCATGACCTCCAACGTTTTTCTATTCACTGACTACTCAAGTCGGTTTGAAATCTCCAAAACCGCATTCTAGAAGAGTTTCTTGATGTTAGGATAAAAAAACGAATAAATTCAGGAACTCTGACTTCAGATTTAGATTTAGCAGGACACTATGCGTTACACTGGTCTCATCCACGGCCCAGACCACTTTTTTGTGTTTTGTTATTAAGGCCTCCAATTGCGTTTGAAAATAACAGACCTGTATACCAACCTAGTATGAGCGTATACTCATTTGTTCCACTACGTTTTGGACCCGTCAGGCAGCACCAGCCTCAGTGAAATTCGGCCTTTAGAGATACTAACCTCCTGTGCAAAATAATTCTGAAATAGATGACATTGGTATCACCATCAGCTATTTTATACCAATTTTAATTATTAATAATAACCTTTATATTTTTACGGCATTATTAACCTCTTTTTATATTTGTTTTCTTCTAAAGGTTATTGTTACATCATTATATTTTCAAGTGATACATCGCTAACTTTTCATATACTCTCTGTCACAATAAAATTAAAAAGCACATACATTTATTAATTCATTTTTATTTTCAATCAATATAATAATTATGAGAAATTATTTCGTTATATAAACGCGGTATAATAAATTTGCAACGAACGAAATTAATTCTTATATGTTAGGAAACTTCAATTTCAGAATTTTACATTGTAAATTGTAAAAAGTTAATTTTTTTCTAACAGAATGGACTTTAACAATAAAATACTACAATATGTGCGTGCAGTAAATAGAATAGCTTGTTGCAAAAATGTAGCAAAAACATAATTTTATATAGAATTGAAAATATTTTCCTGTACCAATTAAAAGTTAAAGTTGATGCTTTTGTATAAAATCGCATCAGCCGTTTTCCTGTATTAAAAACAAATTTCATTTTTAGTACCCCGTAGGTATCTTGAAAATCATGTGCTAACATTTCCAAAAGTCATTAATCGTAGAACTTAACCACTTCAATATCAATTATTCTTGCAGTAAATAAGATTTGAAATAAAGACAATAGTAATATTTTCCCTCAAAGTAGTCTGATTTTATGCGTAAATCCAATTGGTTAAAATGCAACGTGTATACTTGCAATTTTGCAATAAACAGGTTTTAAAAAACATTTTACTAAACAGAAATATCATTTTTGCTTCTGACAAGACCTGCTTCATTTTTCAGAAATAAGAATATAGGTAGTTCAAATGATCGTTTCCAGAAATACATTTTGCCTTAAAATTCTTTTGTTGCTGGTACTTATGGTTAAAACGATATGGAGACATCCTACATAAATTAAATGCTCAAAAAGGATAGGTTATTTATATTTATTTATTTGTTATTTATTTATTTATTTCACTACATATCCAACACGCAAATGCCCAGTTACAGTATACAAAACTAATGTAGTAATACAACACATAACGCATTCGAAAATATATGTCAATAAATGGAATTAATAATAATAATTGAACATGGCAATATACCAGCACAAAATATAGTAGACATATTATAATATACATAGATATACACACAGAAAAATATACATTAGACCAGCAAAACTATAGTAAATATAAAATATATAAAATCATCACACATAAATAAATACATAGTAGACATAAAAATATAAATACATATGCACACACGTACACTTATACATATATATAGACACGAATCAATAAAATAATAAAAACAAAAATAAAGTATTAAAACTAACCGTAAAATTAACAGTAAAGAATCCGCTTTTTAATTTCATTAATAGTGCAAAAAAATATATCTAACCTGTCCTCAACATTGCAACAGTTGACGATCATCTGATATAAAGGAGATGCATTCATAACGTTAGTTCTTACAGTGGGTAACTTAAATATATTATTTTCACGAGAAGCAAGCCTAGGAACTTTGATTTGAATTTTATTTAGTAACCAGGTGAATCAATTAAGTTGTTCAGTATTTTATGTAAAAAGAGAATTTGATGTGTAATTCTACGTGTTTTTTACTCATTACAATGAAAACGATGAAGTAGGGCATTATGTGGATATCCTCTATCAGGATTTATTTCGTCAAGCTTAAATGCAACAAATTAAAAAAATTTTCTTTTGACTTTTTCCAAAGATTCAACTATACTATAAAAAAGGACTCCAGACAATAATTGATGAATATTCCAATTTTGACCTAACAAAAAATTCATAAAGTAATTTCATAGTATGTATGCTGCGGAATCCTTGAGAAGAACGTATAATAATACCTAAAGATTTATAAACAGATATTAACTATCTCAATGTGTTTTATAAAATTTAATTTAGCATCGAAAACAACAATCTCAAACCTTCTAACCCCATAACCGATAACTCCAATAACTACGTTACTCAGTAGTCTGACTTTATCTCTCATCGCGGGATAGGTTCTACAAACAGAATATAGCTTACCCTATAATCCCCCAACCCCCTAACCCCATAACTCCAATAATGATGTTACGCAGTAGTTCGTTTGTTTGATCTATCGTTGAGTCTATCCTTATTCACTCCCAGTTTTATAATTTTCAGTAGATTTCATTTAAAAAATGTCATGCCAAATGAAGCTTTAATTTGTGTATGGGTACTAATCCAAGTCCTTGGAGTCCCTGGACCATGATTTTCATGCCGTCATGGCAGGCACATTGGAAGACGTACGAGACAGGATTTCGGATGCCCAGGATCGGCGGCTGGTCAGGGTGCGAAAGTGGGCTCCTTAAAATAAAGCTTCAAGGTTGACGCTCACTAGAGCGCGGCGCACGGAAGCGGACGGCAGCGCACCGAAGCAGATTTTATATAGTCCAAGAGAATTAAGCTCAAAACCTTCGAAATATGGCTGTTGCTTGACGTAGATTAGATATTAGTAAAAATCGGTCGAAAATAATATATACAATAAAAATATAACGTTGCGCCAAGAAAAAAGTTGTGTTATTTGCAGAAAAAAATTATAACTGCAAAAATACTCAAAAATGACATTTTCCAATATAACTTCTTAAATATGCAATTTACAGAAAAAACTATTACTGATGAAACTGTTTGTTATGAAATTTGCTGAAAGATAGAATTGTTTTGATACCTGCGCATATCATATTTTTGTTGCTAAATAGCCAAAACAACGTAAGAAAGTAATGAAAATCGAGGTAATTTGGAAGCGTTCAACTGACAGGCAAGAAATTGTCCAATTCTACTATAAATGTAGATGCAAGTACCTACTTTAAAAGATTACAAAACGAAATTCCAAAACCCGATCAAAATCGGTCTGATAGTTTTGGTATGAGACAATTTGTTACTAAATTTCAGCGCAAAATGTCGTTATTTTTTTATGTGAGTGCTGGGGTTAAAGTTAGTCATTTTAATTGGTGCTGATTTTTTTACACATACTTGGACCCGTTAACTATCATATAGAATCGTTATAATATT
This sequence comes from Anoplophora glabripennis, assembly GCF_000390285.2. Classification (NCBI taxonomy): domain Eukaryota; kingdom Metazoa; phylum Arthropoda; class Insecta; order Coleoptera; family Cerambycidae; genus Anoplophora; species Anoplophora glabripennis. Next base: position 70,715 of record NW_019417616.1, read on the forward strand.
AATGTTCTTTTTTTGAATAATTTTTTGAGCGATTTTAAAAGTTCGAAAAATTTTGACTTTATAAACAAATACTTTCGTGAAGCGGTTTTGCGGGTTGGAAAATATACCAAAGTACTAAAAAATAATTCTCGGAAAGACCGAAAAAAAGAACGTTCAAATCGGTCCTATAAGTTTCGAGATATAGAGTGTCAAAGTCAACAAGCGCTTGCTGCAAAACTATGCAAAATGTAGCAATAAAAATTGAATTTAGTAGGTTTTTTCAAGAACTTTCCGTATGTGTTTTTATAAATATGTTGTATAATTTTTTATGAAAATTCAATGAATATCGCCAAGCCGACCATTTGTGCCGCAAAACCAAGGATGAATTATAGAAATTTAAATCGCGCGTTCGGCGTTCAATATCTTGGCTTCTATGGCTCCGATTTTGATGATTTTTTTTAATCGATATAGCAAAATGAGAGGAATTCAATTATCAAGATCAAGATACTTAAGGACGTTCGGTAGAGATAAAACCTTCCAATGAATTTTTTTGAAATTTTGACCAGACGTCTTATTGTTGTTATAATAAACCTGTCAAAATTTCAAGAGGTTCATCTGTTTCGTTTTCGAGATATTGAATTTCAAAGTTCAGCCATTTTAACACGGTCGCTTATGGGAAAACTGATAAAAACTTAGTTTTAAGAGAATTGGTCTAATGAATTTCGCCAATTTTTTTATATGTCACAGATATTGTTATTAATTTAATGTATACCAAGTTTCGCGACGATCATCTGATTCGTTTATGAATAAATAAGAGTTCGACAGAAACGCAACGGCATCGTCGCAAGTGGCGCCAAATTTATCCTTACATTTTTTTCACAGAACATTTTCTTGGCCATGGTTTTTAAATCAATTACTCTCTCTCCATCAACAGGAATATCTTTGTCATTACTGGTAGAAACATTCTTCTCTTTTTGTAGCTGGTTCCTCAACTTAGCTCGTAAATGCCTTTCAACTTTATATTTTTTTGTAAACTTTCCTTTGAATAGAATTATTTCTGTTCCTTTCTCATTCTTCGTAGTTTGTAGGTTATACTGTTTGGCTTTGGGCATTTTTACGAATGAAATCTACGAATATAAATACACCAAATACCAAATTCTGAAGCCACCACTGGACTTCCACTAATGCTGTTTGAGGGAAGGGGAACATTGTCTTTGGTTAGTATTCCGGCAAGAGGTTGCTGGCTCTTTGCATGTGACGGGTATGGAGCCTTCCCAGGGGAATTACGAAGGAAGCGAAGGTTAGCTTTCCCAGTAGACACTGGGCCCAGGGCCCAACTCCAAACCCCCGCTTCACCACTTTCTCTAAATTTTTCCTCGTTGAAGCTTTCTTTTTTGCTGGCAGATACACGACGTCGTTTAGGGTATCCCACTGAATACCTAGATATTCTATTGTGGTAGCCGGAATTTTCACAGATTTTTCGTGATTGATTGACCAGCCTAGATCTTCCAGAAAATGAATGGTCTCGGATAGGTGGTGCTTGAGGCGAGTCGAGTCCTGGTCTGCCAGTAGAAAATCGTCGAGGTATACGATGACTCCTATTCCTCTGTTTCGGAGCTGGCTTGCTATCAAATTTGACAACCTTGCGAAAGTGAGAGGAGCGCTTGAGAAGCCAAAAGGTAAGCAAGTCATCTGGAGCACTCTTCCACCGCTGATAAGGGAGATAAATCTTGGGTGTTGAGGTTTTATAGGAACATGGAAGTAAGCTTGTGTTAGATCCAATTTTACCATATAATCCCCTTTTTGTAGAAAGCTGGGAACCTTGAAATGAATTATGAGTCGAAACTTTTTGGGTTGAAGGTATCTGTTTAACTCTCGAAGGTTGAAAATCGGCCCGATTTCCCCATCTGATTTCTGTACAGGGAATAGCTTGGAGAGGAATCCTGTAGCTGTCTTAGAAGCTTCTAGAATTTCTTGTTCTACCATTCTTTGAATTGGTTCCTTCATCCCGGGCGTGGAAAAGCGCTCGGATTTGTCGGATTTCGTCGCTTTGGAGGTGGCTCTGAAGCGAGAGGTGCCGGCTTGCGGGTGTAACAGCGGCTTCTGAGTATATTTGGTAGACCGTGATTGTTGGCTTGCCGGTGCCTGGCCCCTGGCACGGGGGAAGGTACGAAAAAACCCTCCATGTTGTTTGAGAAGATCAGCAAGAGGCTCCTCCGAGAAAAGATGAGAAGTTGATGGTGGGATCCCTTCCAAAACGTATACTGTAGGATATCGTCTGACAGAGATTTAAAAGTGGCCTCTGGACCTAAAAACAGTTCTTGTATGTCTGGTCGCAAACCAGGTTGTTTTTCCCCCAATTTTCTTATTGCTACAGCAAAAGCATCGCGCTGAAGCAATAGACCATGGGAGATGGTATCCAGAATCATATCCGTCCTTGCTAAGTGCTCTTGTAGGGGTGGCTAGGTGAGCCAGTTGCTGGTTTACACCCAGGGCCCCAAATATGGGTGCTGCTTGGAGCTATCTTATCCTAGTAAAGGAGGATTGACCAAATCTTTGGCGCTGCACTCCTTGCTCTGCTATACTTATGCGGTTTCGGGGGTGCGATTGAAGGTTCCTGTTCTTGAGTGCGTGGCGAGTAATCAAAATCCAACTGAATATTTTCAGCACCTTCTTGAGAACAACATGGAGACAGTGTAGGTGGTACCCAAGATTCCGCTCTCTCCACTGAAGGTTCCAAGGCCCTCTCCAGAACGGGTTCATCTAGCTCCTCCAAGTCATCTGATAGCTCGGAAACCTATCCTTCATCTGGCTCGAATCTCCGTATCAAAATTTTCAGCAAGGCTTTAAGTTCCAAATTACTCTGCTCCAGCCGGTCAAGACGACTGCATTTCTTAGGACGGGCTGAATTGAAAGATGGGGTGGTCGAGCTTTCTCCGTCAGAGGATTCTCTCGATAGCTGTTGTGAAGCCTTTTTGCGGGATATAAGAAGCGGCTTCAAGTCGCTCAAGGCCGCCACGATTATTTAGCTCTGAGCTGCGGACCCTCGCACACGTGCCGCTAAGGCTGGGGAACCTATTATAAGTCCCACACAGAACGGCCAAGATAGCATCTTCAGTTTCATGTCTCTATAGGGACGCTCGGTTAAACTAGTGGCATTTGGCGAAAACGCGCGGGCGATCCCAACAGACGGTAGTGCAAACCTCACTTTGTTCAGGATTTGAGGGTCGAGTTCACTACCCAGTAATTCATCTCCTGCTAAACTGAACCGCTTTCCATTTCTTCCACCCTTCCGGTAAGTAGGTCGATGCTAAAGTTTTAAGCCTCTGTAAGATCCTTTCCTCCTCAGGGGTTTCAGCCTGCAGGTCCATAATTTCTTCAAGGGTTTGCAATGGAGGCTGGATTGCCATCTGCAACAAACCACTACTTAGTAAGAGCTTAACACTGCAGATCAAGCCGTACGGCTGTTCAAAGCGTTGTCCGCTGCCTCAGAAACAGCCGAACGGCATTTGACTAAAAGCCGTACGACGGCTCAAATCGATCCATGCGGTGGCTCAAAACGAGCCGACGGCGGCTCAAAACGAGCCTTGCGGCGGCTCAAAACGGGCCGTGCGGCCGCTCAAAACAAGCCGTACGGCCGTTAGAACGAGCCGTTCGGCCGCTAGAACGAGCCGTACGGCTGCTAGAAGCGATGCGTACATTGTAAAAAAAAAGAAAATGGGGCATGCGGCTGCTAGAAACGAACCGTACGGCTGCCCAAAACGAGCCTTATGGCTGCTAGAAATAAGCCGTACAGCTGCTAGTAGCGAGCTGTACGACTACAAAACGGGCCTTACCGCCGTTAGCACCGAGCTATTCAGTTGCTAACAAGTCATACAGTCGTCGGGTGCGCACCATATTGACTGATTTGCTGAAGCCTTTTAGACCTTATATTGCCATCCCTACAACGGGCCAGTTGGCGCCGTAACAGAGAAACTTGGGGAAAACTGAAATTAAAAGAGACTTAACTTACCGTAAATGTAGTCCTCACAAAGATACACTTAACAATTTCTCGAACGGCACACGCCGTTATTTTATAGAGGTCTCGCACACCTGCACTCGGATAAGTATAGAAGCGTACTGCAGACAGTGTTGCCAGATGGAAATTTCTGTTAACAGTAGGAATGTAGCCAAAAAAACAGGAGATTTCTTTTTTCAACAGGAGATTTTAATAAATATATTTTTTTAATAGAGGAATACAAGTACATGCACAAAATATATAAATGTAGGAGTTCCTGGAGTTCGTTTAATAGTTTTTAATTACATCGGTACGTCACGTGATTTGACAACTGTCAGTTGTCAAAATGATAAATCCCGGAATCCCGCTGAAGTAAACGAACTCGCCTTCTATTCGATCAGGCCTAGTTCATATAAACGCAAATTGTGGATTTAAAATTTAAATATGTACATGTACTGGGCTACAGAAAATATAACAGGACTGAAAATATTGACAAGTGACGAACACAGTGCCGTTAAAGAACAGTGTCGTACTAAAATATTCTTATTCTGGGGAAAATTAGTATAATCAACAGAAAGTTTCATAGAGAAACCAGAATAATAGACATTGAAACTAAAAACAGGAGATCTCATAGTGAAAACAGTAGAACAGGAGAGTGAGAGTGAAAACAGGAGATCTCCTGTTAAAACAGGAGATCTGGTAACACTGACTGCAGAAGAACTGGCGACGACGCGCGGTCTACCCAAAAGGGGGAAGGGCAGCAGTGGGGAGCTGATTAAAGGGACAAATGGAGGGAGTGGGACCGGTACAAGGGTAGAAATAGAAGGTAATCTCATATTTAGGGGTCAAGCCGACGGCACAGACATGAAATATAGAAAAAGATATAGGTACAAATAATTATTTATTTATGTTTATAAAACGTGTTTATTATATTTTCATAATCATCGTATTATTAAAGTTTTTCACTTTTTTTACAACATCTTTGCTGTTTTCTCTAATATCAGCATTTGAATAAATATCGTTTTCCATTATTTTCAAATCAGTGTTTAACTAATTGTAAGTAGGTACCACTGTCAGATTAACAGCAAATAATGACTTATGGTTGGTTATGGTTGGTTAATTTGATTTTTTAAATTTGCTAGCAATTTCATAGCCATCCTCGCAAGAAATTGGATCATTTTATTTATCACAAAAACTGTCAGAAACAGAAAAATTAAGAGATAGGTATATGGAGGTATTTTGATTACATATACAGGGTGTCCCATTTAGAAAAAACAATTTTTGGCGGTTCGGTCAATCAAATTCGACAATAAATATGAAATTGAAATTCGAAGACCATTAGACCATTAGAGATGGATATAGGGAAGCTTTATAAAAATCCCCTAAAATTACAAAATCTGTAAAAATATACATATGTTCCATTTATAATAAGCAAATAGGTGGCGACTACCGGTATAACCGAAAGTACTACAACAGTGACATTATTTTATTTACACTCTTTTTAAATAAAACCTCCAAAACCACCAGATCCCATATTTTCAAAATTCAAATTGAAGTAGTCTCCGAAATATTCTAATGGGCCGTCACCGTATGACAGCCTGAGAGCGAAAACAGCAACTATGTTATAAAAAATCGGAATACCTTAATAATGCGATGATACGTTTTATAAATATCAAATAATTATTTTTTGTATCTGCATTTTTTTCTATAATATGTGTATACAATAAATAAATTACATATTAAATAAAAATTTCAAGATTTTAAACATTATTACGAATTACTAAAACTAATACCTATTAGCAATGGACTGTATATCCACCATCGATATTATTATTTACATTAATATACAGCAATAATGAAATGTGTGAAGTTTTAAGTAGTCGTAATAGGCTGATAAGGCTTTATAATATTTTAACGAAATCTTGACAATTGAATTCCTCTCATTTTGCTATATTGATTTAAAAAAAAATCACCAAAATCGGAGCCGTAGAAGCCGAGATATTGAACGCCGGAGAGGGCACGCTCTTTTTGAACGCGCGATTTCAATTTCTATCATTCATCTCCTCCCCCCGGTTTTGCGGCTCAAATGGTCAGCTTGGCGATATCCATTGAACAAAAACCAAACGTGCGATAATATTTATAAAAGCACATACGAAAAGTTCTTAAAAACCTACCAAATTCATATTTTGTTGTTGTTACATTATGCATAGTTTTGCAGCTAACGCTTATTGACTTTGACACTCGATATATCGGAACTTATACGACCAATTTGAACGTTTTTTTTTCAAGTTAAGCGTCTTTCCGAGAACTGTTTTTTAGTACTTTGGTATATTTTCCAACCCGCAAAACCGCTTCACGAAAGTATTTGTTTATAAAGTCAAAAATTTTCGAATTTAAATTCGCTCCAAAAATTATTCAAAAAAAGATAATTGATATTATAACGATTCTATATGATTCAAAAAATGAAAATTGATGTTATAACGATTCTATATGATTGTTAAGGGGTCCAAGTATGTGTAAATAAATCAGCGCCAATCAGGGATGGGCGTTTACGCGTCGACTTTAATTGTCGACGTCTACGTGTAGACTTCGCGTAGACTATGTAAACAATGTAGACTATGTAGACAATGTAGACAAAGCGGAGTTTGCGCTCTAATTTCAGTTTAATCTAACCTATATTATATTTGCGTTACATTTACGTATGATCTATTTTGTGCTGTACTCAATTCATCACTCAACTTTTTCTGTTTGGCTGTTTTTACATAAACATAAAATGAGCGGACGTAAA
>NW_019417616.1:79154-86843 GCF_000390285.2 Anoplophora glabripennis
TACAGGGTCGGAAAGTCCCCATGGTTCATCGGCCGTTACGTGAGAGCGATAAAGAAAGTCATAGAAATCCGTGCGATAGAGAAAGATGGCTATAATAAAGGCGTCTAATAGTCACCGCCCATTTCGCCCTTCCACAATTAATAAGTGGATCTTATTTGTGGAAGGGCGAAATGGGCGGTGACTATTAGACGACTTAATTATAGCCATCTTTCTCTATCGCACGGATTTCTATGACTTTCTTTATCGCTCTCACGTAACGGCCGATGAACCATGGGGACTTTCCGACCCTGTATGTCTACTAAATTATTTTTTATATGATGCATATCGACTTTCTTCTAAGAAAAATATCAGAAACATAATAATGTTTATGACGCTTTAAACCGCCTATTATGTAAATTCGGAATTTGTCCGAAATTTTGTTATATTTTAGCGTAGTTACAGAGAACCATAAATAGTTGGCTCGCCTTGTACTCGTATATCAGCGAGGCAAGGTAATAGTCAGTGAAGTCCTCTTGCTGATTAATTTAATTAGACTCTGCTAATTACTTAACCAATTAAAATTAAACAAAAAAAATCTTCATTTCAGTTATATTTTGCATTAATGGTTTATTGAACCTTTTCATTGACATTTTATTAATGCCATTAAACCAATGCTGAAATTGAATTTTAAACTAAATAAAATTTATGTGTAATATAAATTCATAAAGTTCAAATATAATCATTTTGATGAAATATATTGAACCGACATCTATTACGTAAAATATAAAGTTATTTTATTGATAAATCTATTTTACATTAATTGCTTGCATGAGAAGGATTAAAAGCCTTAATAGCAGAAAGAGAAAAAAACGTAAATGTTTTGCGTGTTTTAAATAATTAAACAGATCTTCTGATCGTGATGGAAACCTTCGAAACATCCACGACAATCTTTAGAGTGTATTAACTGAAAAAAGTGACTGAAATATATTAACTATAAGAGTATAGCTAATTTCGTAGTTATAGGTTAAAATTACTTAAATTGCGAATATTAACTATGATAGCACTCCAAAATAGAATTTGTCTAAAACATTTTTTGGTATAATGGATTTTTTCGATTATATTATATTATATATTTTCGCCACATGTAGATGGCGGTGTAATCGACGAAATTCAATTTTATTCGATATCTCCTACTGAGAACTTATGCATACGATTTGGAAAATGTACTGCCAACATTACTTGAAGACTTGAGTTTAGGAATGCAACAGATCATATGGTTTCAATATGATGGTTGTCCAGCACACTATTCGGCGGTAGCACATGTTCTTGATCATGATTTCAATGGTAACTGGTCCAGTAAATGGGTCTGCCAGATCACCAGATCTTACTTCGCCAGATTTCTTTTTGTGGGCTATCTCAAAGACAAAGTTTACAAACACGAACCAACAACACTTAAGAATATGATTGAGCGAATCGGAGACGCTCGTGCCGAAATTCAAGCACACACTTCTCAGTTGGTACAGATATTTGAAATGTGGGAAAAAATGTATTGAAGTCAAAAGTCATCATTTTGAGTAACTTACATTAATTGAAAGAAGATGAGGCAAGTGGACTCGTGTAGGTAAATCAAGTACTCTGATAACTCGGAGGCGAAGGGAGTCACATTAATTAAACACCCCAAAAAGAACAGTTAACTAAAAATTTTATTCACCAGCCATTTACATTTCTGCAACTAACAATTTCCCAATTTCGAGTATTTACATGAAACATGGTATTTTTTATTACAAACATTTTGCAGACTCCGATGTATAGGTTCTTAATAGGAAAAATCGAAAAAAAATTAATTTTGTCAATGAATCGAAAAAAATCTTTCACACAAATGCTATGTGCTTTAGCCGTAGAAGCCAAATCTGCAATAAAAATTGGGATTCCTATTTAAGATTCAAAGCTACCCCTGCCCCGCCTACAAGGGGGGAGGAAGGGGCTAATTTAAGACTAATGTATTTCTTGCGCAGAATGATTAAATTTACATTCTAAACATTTTTTCAGAAGAGTGCATATTTTGCAAGATATTTGAAAGCTTCAGGTTGAAAAAATCACATGGTATAATGGATTTTGTTATATGAATGATTTGGATCATAAAAGTTCACTGATTGTACAGACAAGGAGGTGCTATTACGTCTTTTCAGTGTAGACGCAAAGAGAACAAACTTGTGACATTGTAACACAAATCTGTGTGCCCCAGATCATAAATCCCGGGTCAAGGAACAGGATTACAACCTTAATTTGGTAGTTATACATCCCGCAGAGTGCACACCCCCTGTTATGGAGTTACAGAGTTATGGGGTTATGGAAGCTTGCAAATTCAGTCATGTAGTTTCTCATACTGGGCTTTCAAAAAGTTTTGAACCCCCCCTCTATCTCAGAAAATACTACTCAAACAAAAAAATGATTAGGACAAAAGTTGCAGGGTTTTGAGTGAGCAATCCAACGGTCACCATGACCTTGACCTTAACCATGACCTTGACGTTCATTTAGAGGTCAAGTTAAAAATTTTAAATGGAACCGTATACTTCTAACACCGGAAATGGAAAAAATGGAAATATTTACTTTCGGATATGACCTTGACCATGACCTTCAAGGTTATTTAGAGGTCAACTTAAAAATTTACTGTTCCATTTAAAATTTTCAACTTGACCTCTAAATGACAGAAATAGAAGTAATGAATATAATTAGCAAAGTTTGCACGAAAAATTCGGCGGGTTTTGATAGCATTCCATGCACAATTCTTAATAAAATAATCTCATATATATCCGTTCCTTTGACTAGTTTGATAAATCTATCTTTTACACAAGGATATTTCCCTTCTATGAGCCGTTTTCTAGTACAATCCATTTCAATAATTCATTACTTGCTTAAAAATTACTACTGCAAAATAAGTGTATCAAATTAGGCCATGAGAAATAGTATATCGTGCAATAAGTGCAGTAAGTTGCCTATTGCCCGTTCAAATGGGCAATAGATACAACCGCACGAATTGCACATACTATTTTTTATTACCAACGCAATGAAATCTTAGAGTCCAGGGGCAAAGCCTCGGTGGGGTCCACAGATTTTTATTCAGTTTAATTGACATAAATAACTGTCATTTAAATGTCACTTTTTAAAAATATTTTCGAGTGTGTAAGTATTTAAATTTTGCGTGTTTTATTGGCAATTCGCGTGCGACAAGTAATATTACCGGACACACATAAAAAGGTATCTTTAATAATAAACTACAAATTTCTTTAAAAGCAATTGTTTTTTATGAAGAAATATTTATTTAATTTGATCATATATCTTTATTTCAGTATTACTCATGTATTTGGAACAATTCTATTTTATGTTTAGAAAATGTATTAGAATCAAAGATACATCCTAAATTTAAACATATAATATAATGTATTAAAACATAGTAAATTATAATGTAAAACAAATCAATTTCTTTAAAACAATCATGTTTTAAGGTTGCATCTACATTTTGGTTATTTTAATTTAAATGAACTTATTTAAAACAAATAAATCATAAGTCCAAATTAAAACACTTATTTTATCAAAGGAATAATAGTATTTATTGACATAAAACTATCATATCGTTAAATTTTCAGATAAACTGCATTTAAAGATGTGGTATAGTTGATTTTAGTATATTGTTTTAATTCAAAACTATCATATTTTTAAAACTACGGCGAAAAGCGTGGATTAACTTTCAGCGACAGCCAAAGGCATTTAGACTTTTAACTTCTACCACATGCAGTTACTCGTCTCGTATGTGTTTTATAACTTGCAGTGTAGTGTGAGTGTGTATGGTGTATAGTCTGTGGTGTACTGTACTGTGTAGTACATCGTAGGAGTGTGTAATGTAGTCTTAGACAAGAACAAGACTACTTAGAACATTTAACTGCTTCTGATTATGGTGTTAAGGAAAATTGCATTTTCATTGAACTGGATGACTTTCACATATATAAAAATATTAGTTGTGATTTAATGCATAACCTTTTCGAAGGAATCCATCGTTATGAAATGGCGAAAATTATTAACAATTTATTAACTAATAACTATTTTACATTAAGCTACATTACTAAATGCTCGAATTAAGTATAACTCTTATATGTATAAATAAAAACATTCCTCCAAACATTAAGTATGCATGAACAAATTAGAAACGGTTATATTACTGTCATCTTCATGCTTTCCTTAGTTTTAAATTTTCATTTAATTATTAGAGATTTAGTTCCAGAAAATGATAAAACATGGATACTATACTTAATTTTATTAGAAATAACCGAAATGTTATTTTTGTCTATCTTTAATGATGAATCCATTGATTTTTTAAAATGTCTTATTGAAGACCATCACCTAATGTGTTTAAAACTATTTAAAGAAAATTTAAAGCCTAAATTTAATTTTTTGCTTCACTACCCAAATATAATAAAGAAAATTGGACCTGTAATACATGTTAGCTCCATTAGATACGAAGTAAAACATAAAGATTTAAAATATTTAGCTACCCTTATTACATGTAGAAAAAATGTACATTTTTCACTTTGTATGCGGACGCAGCTTAAATTATCGTATAGAATTTTATCACAAAAGGACTAATAGACACGTTTGAACATGGACCAATTCAAAATTTAATAAAAGGAGACGTTATCCTTCCATCTAATTCAGAAATTTCATCTTCAAGTTTTTGCGTGCCATGGTTAAAAATTAATGGTATTTTTTACAAAATCAAGTCTTGTGTTTTATTAGGTATCCTAATCCTTCTTTCGGTATAATAGAAAACATCATTATTAATGAAGACAACAATACAATAATTTGTTTTCATTTCTATTTATTAATTACCTTAAATTATGATTTGCATCATAGTGCTTATTCTGTGAAGATCTCTGAAAATTTTGTAACGGTAGACATTAAAACTTTAGGAACAGTTAAACCTACCGTATTTCACACTGTCTCGGAAAAATTATTTATATTTTTGTGAATGTTATTTTATACATAAACAGCTAAGGAACATTATTCTTAAAATTATTTCTTATATTTGTAATGTTTTGTGTATACGTTTATTTAAGAAAAAATACATTCCATTCAAACATACTCACACTTTTATTTTAACCTTACTCTATGTTTCCTAAAAAAGTTCCAAATTTTTATTCCAAAGAACTATTTTATTTAATTCAGGAAAGTTATAGTCTTATATCAAATAAAACCAATGAAAAATTTGAGTCAACAATATGTACTACATTATTTCAATACATAAATATTTTTCATGTGAAGCGTTTATTATTTAATTGAAATAAATATTTTAAAAAAATAATATTCTTCGTGCAAATACATGTTTGCATTGCGGATATGGGAAGATATTATTTGTTTAGTTTAAATTTTACTGCATTGAATTAAACAATTATTTTTATGTGTGGACGCAAATAAATAGAGTGGGCAAGCAGCTAGTTACCGACCTAAAAAACATGCGAAAATATAGGACTTCCTTCATGAGTAATAAAAATTAGTATTTTAATTTAATTTTCCTTTTGTACTATTACTACCGTTATTGTAATCGTTATGTAACTATTACCAAATCAGAATTAAGTAGATAGTTTTGTAGTAAACAGTAATATAAATAATTTTGAATGATAAAATACTCTTATTATTTTTATTTGAAAATCAAAAAATGCCAAAAAGAAGATCCATGAAACATAAAAATTTATTGTAAATATACACCGTCATTACCTATCATCGTTGAAGATAGTATTGCATTATGGGCCCATTCAGTCACGGCGGAAACTGCGCGGATGCAAACAGCACAGAGCTTATTTATGTTACGTTTTCGAATTCGTTCACACCTGCCCGCCACGGATAGGTGATCCGCGCGGGTTCCTCTGTATCTAAATTAGTAACCCTATAATAATTTAGTATATTTTATGTTTATTACAGTATCTAAATTCAAATTTCTTAGATTGGAGTATTGAGTAGGTAATCTAATAAGTAATTGACATATATTTGACACCTCTGTTAAAAGTGCCATAAATAGTAATTTTCTCATGGCACAATTTGATACATTTATTTTCGGCAGGAATTTTTGAACAAGTAATGAATTATTGAAATGGATTTTACTAGAAAAATGCTATTAAACTCTAACAAGAGTACCTTTTTTATGCAAAATATAATAAATTTTCATAATATCGGCAGGAAGTAGAAAAAAATAGGTACAAAAAAAATTATAAAATTTGTCCCATGGCGCAATTTTCTTACGCCCCTGTAACAAATTTTGATTTATATATTATGCCGATTATTAAGCATATAAATAGTAATACAACCCCAAAATTTCGCGATTTAATATTAAACCGTTTTGAAGTTATGCAATAAAAACTGTTTCCTGAGTTACCCCTTTAAGGGGCTGTATCTCCCTTAGGGGCCACCACTGACAAAAACTCTACTAAGGTTTTCATCATATTTCGACATGTTTTACATACTCTCCAATTTTGAGTACTTATTTCTTAACATCCTCAAGAACATTTAAGTGTACCAAATTTCAGTGCAACACATTCCATTTTGTAAAAAAAATTATTTTAGGTAATTTTTAGATCCCTGAAAACATCGTGATTTTATGGCGTTCTACCAGTCTTTGAATTTATTTCCCTTTTTTTTTCAAAACATTTAATACATAAATATGAATGAAGTGTACTACATAATACAGATGACGTACAAATATTCTGAACAATATAATTAATTAAAGACAAGAATTCACTGAATTGGTATCAAATCTGTCAAATACGAGTAGTAGCGGAGATACTGAGAAACATGTCTATGGCAGAAAGATATTTAACACGAACTCCAGAATTTTACACACTTGAATAAATAAAAATATCACCATAACTACTAATTTCGAAAAAAATGTAAACTGATTTGTTACAACATACAATTTTAAACAGTGTAACTTTCAGAAGTTCAAAAAATCTAGGCGTAGAAATTTTAAATCTGTTGAGCTGCACACATTCGCTATAGGAAAATCAAAAAATAATTTCTGTTTGAGTTTTGGTGGCTACATTTAATTGTGTTATAAGCTTATTTTAAATTTATTAAATTAATACATTAATAAATTAATAAATTAATAAATTAATAAATTAATAAATTAATAAATTAATAAATTATAAATTAATGAATTAATAAATTAATAAATTAAATGGCTCGTTTTCGAAAAAAGTTAAGGACATTATTTTTCTTAAAAATTCCATTTCCAATTAATATGCATTTATCCATTTTCCGAAATAGTTAGTGGCATCGAAATTAAGGGATTCTAGAACAATGCCTCCAGTGCCTCCACAATTGGTTGATGCATTTGTAAAATAATTCCATAAATGTAATTAATGTAAATTTTTAGTCCAATGTTTATACAGGGTGTCCGCAAATTTCACCGACAACGTTTGACTGCATATTCACGACGATAAATAAATACAATCTACGAAAAAAGTGAAACAAAAACTTTCTAGTTTTTGAGAAAGTTGTCAAAAATTGAATTAATTTAACTAATAACTTCATAACTCTTATAATGATAATGATAATGATAATGATAATGATAATGACAATGACAATGACAATGATAATGATAATGATAATGATAATGATAATGATAATGATAATGATAATGATAATGATAATGATAATGATAAT
>NW_019417616.1:88545-163830 GCF_000390285.2 Anoplophora glabripennis
TATAAATTATAATAATAATAATAATAATAAAATAATAATAGTAATAATAATAAGAATGTCATTTATATCCAACAGGTAAACCCAATTACAGGAAATACATAGCAAATGAAAAATAATAATAGAGTACAGTTACACTTATAATCACAACAAAACCACTGAGTTTATTTTAACAAAATCTGTTCTAGAGTTGCTCGTTGTTGTAAAAAACGTGTTTTATTGTATTCAGTGATGAAAAATTAATATCACAGTAATTACAGATTTTGTTAAAATGATTGCATGAATTATAAATAAGTGCTTTAAATAAAATATTAGTTATAGGTCTATCACAGTAAAAAGTTTGGCTATATCTTGAACCAGCACGCGGTACTAAAAACTGTATCTTACTAAGGAGTACTACAATTTACGTTATTATGTATTAAGTTATAAAAAACTGATATAATTAACCATGTCCGTCGCCGATCAAGAGAAATAATATCAAATCTGTCCAATAATATTTGATTATCAATACCCCTGACATGTTCCTTAAAAGAAATGTATTTTAAAAACCGTCTCTGAACAGATTCTATACTATCAATGTGACACTGAAATAATTGATCCGTATTCAAGCTTACTGCTAACCAAGGTATAATACAAAATTTTTAAGGCACTAACATTTCTAAAATCTTTGCAGTTCCTTAATATAAAACCTATTGGCATTACTAACTACATCATTAATTTGAGTAACAAAGGTAAGATTAGAGTCAAAGAAGATGCCTAAATCTTTTATGCAATCACTTCTTGAGATTGTAATATCATTAAGTGTATAATCATAAATATAAATTAGTTTTTTTCCTGGAAAATGATACTCCATAGCATTTGTTTATATTTAACATTGAACGATTTATTTTACACCATTTGCCAATTAAGTTGGCTTGATTCTGTAAATATATACAATTTTCCTCATTCTCAATACTTGTAAAAAAATTTAAATCATCTGCAAAAAGGAGATTATTACAGGATATACTATTCGGTAAATCATTAACAAACAAGAGTAACAGTAAAGGTCCTAAATTCTATCCTTGTGGAACGCCAGAAGAAACTTTAATTTTTTTAAAATTATTTGAATGCTAGGTACTAGGTTAGCAAGTAACACGTAGTGATCAACCTGGTCAAATGCTTTGCTAAAATCCATATATAGTAATATAATATCACATCAATTTACCTTTGGTGATCAATATTCTCACCGATCAAGTTAAAATTTGGCACATCTATTTGGACTATTATGGCATATTATTTCTTAAATATTTAGTCAAATCGATATACTGGGTGATAGTTTTCTCCAGTTACCTCTCCCTCTTAGTGGTCAAAACTTTTACAATGGTTGTATTTTTTTAAAACGGTCAGCAACATTGAATAGGTCGTTTTATTTAAAAACAAATATGGCATTATTTGCAGGTATGTACATATCGGTTTGCGTAGCAGTGTCACGGAACTTTGAGTTCAGTAGGCGATGAAAACAAGATATTGATTGCTGTGGCTATCAGGTAGTCATTATTGTCGTGTTTCTTTAGGATTCTCATCACTCCATACTTGCAAACTATGTAGTGTACGCAGTGTATCAAGACAATTAAATGTATATAAAACTAATGTTCACAAAACTTTAAAAAAAAAACAACTTCTTCGGCCATCGCCACGGTAGCGCAGTCGGTCGAGAGTGCGGTGGCAAGCTTTTCTCGGCTAGGCTGCCTACTCTGGTCCGGGTTCGATCCCCGGTGTAGGCACTGGCAATGTCGATGGATAATGGGTGTTTGTCCGCGTTTCTTCAAGTGTAGCCCCCTTCCGCACAAGCCTTTGGCTTTTGGATTTGGGGGTTGTCTCATTTCTGTGGTGTGTTTTATGTTTTTTTTTATTTGATTTAACTCCCACTCAAAAACTTGAAAATTGAGATCTCAACGCACGTTTACAATTTTGCCTCTGGTTGATGAATGGCTTCGCAGATGATAATAATTTGCTTAAAATTGTTTTGTACCGACGAATCTTGTTTTACAAGGAATGTGCATGTATGGACAGATGAAAATCCTAAAGAAGCATGACAGTAATGACATTACCTGATAGCCACAGCCAACATCTTATTCATCGCCTACTGTACTCTCTCTCTTAAATCCGTGACATCGCTACGCAAATCGAAACATACAGACTTGCAAATAATGCAATTTTTCTCAAGAATGGCTATCTGTAGGCGATTTTCTCAAGAGACAATATTTTTTTTAAATAAAACGACCTTTTCAATGTTGCTGCCGTTTTAAAAAAATTCTACAACCACTGTAAAAATTTTGACCGCCAAAAGGGAGGAGTAACCGGAGAAAACTATCACCCAGTATATCGACTAAAGTTTTAAGAAATAATATGCCATAATAGTCCAACTAAATGTACCAAATTTGAACGCGATCGGTAAAAGGGTTATGAAGTTATTAATTAAATTAGTTTTATTTTAACAACTTTGAAGGCTTGTAACAAAAATGTTGTATTTAACTTTTTTTCGTAGATCGTATTTATTTATAGTCGTGAATGAATGTGCAGTCAAACGTTGTGGGTGAAATTTGCGGACACCCTGTATATCTACATCAAACATCTTAGTAATACCTAGTAGGTATTTTAGTATAAGCAAATAATGTGCAAGTTGTGTCAGTTCGTGATGGATACTGAAATTAATAATAAATGGTAATTCCTAAATATTGCAATAGAGATTAAAATAATCACAACACATAAAGTAGTAAATTAAATATCTCGAAAATAATTTAAATACTTACATTTACCCAACGCTAGCAAGCGCCAAGGCGCCCACGGGCACAAGGTTAGAAACTACTACTGTCTAGACCAACACGTTTTTAGTAGTATGTCGCGAATAGCCCTCGGATACATCTATGGAATTTATTTAATGATCAAATTAATGGCATAAATAAATATGAAATTCAGTAGACAAGTCTCTGGATAAGAGAATCCAACAGGTGTCATTTTTTATTAGCTTATTCTAGGTCAATGAAAAATTGTATACTAACAAATAGAAAAAAATATGAGTATATGCATACCCATAGGTAATGTGAATTGCTGAGGATTCTAAAAATAATGGAATATTACCATTGAGACATTAGCGTGTTTGACAAAAATTGAATATTCAAAAATATGTATCAGATAGCCGAGTTTTTGAAGGTTATGTTATTATTTGTTATTATAGATCTAATAAAGTTATTGTGAACTGACAGAGTTGTCAAATTGATGTGTATTAAATTGTGCTAAATAAAGGAGACTTGATATAAATTGGTGTTATAAGTGGAATTTAGAGGATTATTAGTTTTAGAATACCGTGAATGCCATGAATGATTACAAGATCTAAAGTAGCAGAAATGAAAGAGTCAATAAGCTTATGGAAATGATGATGGCTATCTAGGCAGACAAGATGAACCATAGACCTAGTAGTAGTTTATTAGGTCTATTAGATGAACTAATATGACAACACCAGGCAGCATGCACTAATTGTAATCTGATGTAAAAACAGGACAATCGATAATCGACAATAATATCAAGACAGAAATGAATTATAAAACATAGATATACGATTTGGAAAAGCGGGGAGTAAACCTAGAGCAAGCAGTGGAAGCAGATATTACAATTGTAAGTAAAGAAGTAGAAGATATCAAGAAGGAATTTGAAAAATCTAAAACGAGGGATGACTATGACAGGGGGGGCTTTCGGTTTGGCAAAAATAGTAGCTATTAGCAACTTATATCAGTTCAGAGTAACTCTAAGCTGCTATTAGCTATTAATAGCTACTATTTTTGCCAAATCGAAAGGCCCTAGGAAGTGTCAAGAATGAACAACCTCATCAACAAAAGTCTTCTTGACAAACCTACATGAAATAGTTGGATGCCGCGCAAGTAAATAACTGAACTCACAGTGAGAAGTTGAGAGTTGAAGCCTTAAAAGTTTAGACGGAAAGAAACAATTGTGATGACCTAGTGCACCATTAATGCCCAAATTCATAGATCTCACTAAAGTTCCACTCACACTTATCTCATACTAAACTCACCCTAACCGTATTCATAAACAATTCTACTTCAATGCTAGGTTAGTGACATATTAAGTGGTGTTTAACGTGTGCTTATATGTTCCTAATTTATTAATTTTGTGATTTCATAATATTCTAGCAATATATTTTACAAATAATTAATTCCAGGAATTCAATAAAGGATATTTTGTATGTGAACGATATAATTATTTTTTAGAAATTAGTTCTGTTACATACGTCACCATCGATTGCTTGTCACTCTGTATGAAGTACATATTAGGGAAAATTAACTAAATATGATTATTATTACTTTATGGTTTATATGAGGATCATTTTTACCTGGATAATTAATTAATTAAGGGAAAAAAATTCCTACTTCAACGCCCTCTATCTCCGAAACGATGCGATTTAGGAAATAAGTTTATACCATGAATGAACATTATTCTAACCTGGAGTACGATTCTTGACGGTGAAAGAATAGAATGCTCCCTGCGGAACGTTCCCTTATTTCGCTCTACTACTGTTCTATCACAAAATTCATACTGTATTCTTGACACAAAGGAATTGAGCTATGAAAAGTAAAGAACAAAGAACAATGTTGTCAAATGTACCGACCAATCAGAAAGCAGTAAATAGGCGGTAGAACTAGTGATGAACTAGTCATGAAATAAGTGTTACTTTGTTTAAAGTTATTGTTATTTGTTTGGCAGTGTCAGGTGCAGTCTAAAAAGGAAAGAAAATGGAAATTAATAAAAAACCGAAACTAAATCCAGTAAGTTCTAAACAAAAATAACTTCTAGTAGAATATTTTGAGGGTAAAAAACAAATGTACACTGGAAAGTTAATACCCACTAGAGAGAAAATGAGGGCAGATCCATTTTATTCTATTATTATTTTATCCGTACACAATCCTTCAAATAAACACAAATTATACGAAAGTTTCCTCATAGTTCTCGAAGGATATAACCACAAAACAATAACTAGAGATATCACATATTACGGAATTCGTCATTTGTGAAACATGTCAAAAAATATAGGGTTAGGTTTAATGATCCTTGCCTGTTCCCCCGAAAATGTCAGTAGAAGAAATAGGGAACAATTCTTCTATTATTACTCAATAGAACACCATCCAAGAATACCGATTAATGAGATTTAGTAGAGACACGCCTCCTTTCTCTCATTGCTTCTATTCCCTATAATTCAAGAAAAAAGTCCCTGTTCTATCGATTCCTGAAGTTATCCAAATTAAACCTGAATCACCCTGTATATTTTAAACGTCAGTTATTCAAATTCAAAATAAAAAAAATAAAATGCTGTGACATTAGGTTTCCACTGATGATATATAGGTATTTGGAAATATTTGAGCAGCCAACTGTATCCCTTATCTAGTAATTTGTAGTTTGATGCACACTCAAGTTATTTACTTATTTCTACATATTTCTGAATATTAAATCTGAGAATGAGATGAGGGCACCCTAAGTTGAGAGAAGCATAAGTTTGATGTGAGTGAAAGATTAGTATAAATTTAGGGAAGTCTCAGAATTTGGCCCTTAGAAATAAGATTTGGTAATCAAACTCTTACAGCTGATTTACCAAGCACAGCTAAAAAGTAGGACCCAAAGGGTTAACAACACTATAAACCCGATGTAACCCATTTGCGTCACCTGGTGTAGCTAGCAAATCTATCACTTTATCAATAATACAAGAATCTAATATCGTAAATGATAAGACCAATAAAAACATTATATAAATATGATAATTCTAGGAGTATAAATAATTTTGTAGTTAAAATTCCTTTGCAATTCTCTGACTGTATATATACACCCAGTACGAGACCTTTATTCATGGGAAATGAACAGAACATGATAGCTGCGGGCTGTTAATGTAGAACGCTCCTTAAACACGTTTTAAATGAAAATGTTATTTTCTATAAACTTACATTGAATGCCAGATTCAGATTACCGTTAATATAATTGTATTAGGTCAGTTCGGTCAGTCTGTGCTTAGATGAGTATCTTGTGATGGTCCAAACATTTGAATCTCCACAATAAAAGGCCTTTGAATGTCAAATAAGATACACATTTTTTATGTTTCGACCAATTAATGTAAGTTAGTTGTTTTTTTTATATTTCAATTAAGGAAGTAACAAAGTACATTAAAATTTTACTGAACACGTTACTTTGCATCAAATATACATATTTTTTAAATATGTAAATATAGGTATAAGTCGTGACTATCATATAATATATATTGATGTACTAAATTTATCATTCTGCATTTACTTAAGAAATCAAATTATTGGGGAACCTAAATCTATTTTATATTTATATAGTACTTATTTTAAAATGAAAATAAAATTTTCATCAGTTATACAGGGTCTTCTAGCATTCCATGCTTATAAGGCGACTACCACAGGTTCTTCGGACAAATAAGATGATTTAACTAACTTATCATTATCCAAAGTTCCTTTATCTGTATAACATAATGAAATTTTGAATGCTAATACCTTTGCAGAGATGATAAACGAGGTATTTATTTTTACAGAAATGGGTACTTGTTCCACTGCTAAATACACCTATTCATTATATTTTTATGGTTCATATCTTATCAAAGAGAATAAGTTTATTTTAACTTTTATTTTTTGTGTCAATCGATTTTTGAGTAATTAATTATTTTCTTAATCATGGCCACCACATTTTGGATATAAAATAATTGATTTATTATAAACAAGTTTATTTATTTGATAATAAAAACGAAATAATGTTTTGCGGAATTCAAAAATATGTCATCCTTTTTTTTCATGAAGCATGATTGTGTTACCATTTTTAATCATTTTCATGACAGATTTTTCGAAAATAAAGTGTGTGAGCTGCACAAAGCATTATTTTGTTTTTATTGTTTTTTCTGCGTTGACTATAACTAATAAAATATTAATTATACGAAAACCGTTAGAAATAAAATTAAAGAGAGAAAAAGAATTGAGAAATGAATTGTGTTTATAACAAAATAAGAACTGAAGTTATAAATTCACCTGCAACGAAATAAGAGTATACTTTCTTATACATAAATATAAGTATATTAAATTCCTCATTTAAATTAGATTTACGTAAAGAAAATTTAAATATTTTGCTAGCATTGATGCTCTCAAGCGGTTAATAGAACAATTTTAGATAAAGGTAAATTTAGATAAATCGTCTTATTTTGACCCCAAAAATCTGAAGAATCTACAAAATATCTACAGCGAACTCCAAAATTTATTGGATAATATTGCCCCTCACCATAGGGTAAATGATTTATGGTTCCAACAGGTTGGAGCGCCCCCTACAGTACATGTGCAAGAATACTTAAATCAGAGGTTGCCGCGAAGGTGGTGACGTACTAACGGAATTATAAGGTGGCCGTTTCGTTCACCAGATTTGACTCCATTGTATTTTTTCCTATGAGTCGTTTAAAAAACACTATATCAAAACCCTATAGAAGACATGGCCGATTTGTATAAAAAATTTATGCAGCTACGGCGGCTTTAGATCGTGACATTTTATTAGAGCCTAACGAGAAAACTAACATCGTGTAGTAATGATGAAGGACGTAATTTTGAACATTTATTATAATCTTTGTTTTAACTTACTTCAGTAACTACATCTACATCTCCATACTCCATACCTATACCCTTTCTGTAGTTGATGTTTTGGCTATACCCTATAAAACTATGGAAAATCAACCACCCTGTACAATGAATCCTTTATACAGGGCCTTCATAAATGTTTACAAGCTACGTGACCGCCGCCGCCGAGCTTAGACAACCCAACCATTGATTCTGGTAACGAAAATTTTAGCGTCATCAATATGATTCATGTCCAATGAACAATGACAAACCGTTACTTCTACGCTGGAAATAATACTATCGCTGATTGGTTGAATAGAATCTCGTAAAAAAATACACCAATCACAGCCGATGAAACAGCATATTGTGTTTTAATGTAATTTTGATCTTATTGTTTTAATTTTACCGAATTTTATTTGCCAGCGTGAAGGAAATACAATTACTGTCCCAAACAAAATTACTGGTCAATTATTTATGAATTCTCTGTAGATCCCCACAAATAAAAACTTAGAGGATTAAGGTCGGATGATCTAGGTGATCATTTAATAGGACCACCACAACTTGGAATATAAGTTTTACTATTAAGAAGTTCTTCATAATTCCTTAGAACTGTAACTTCAAAAAAATATACCTAGGTATAGATTGACCTACTATTTTTATCTTTTAATCTTGTAATTAAATTTTTAATATAATTTTTGTAAGAGGTAATACAACAACTGAATTACTGTTTTTGTGGAATTTATTCGAAATATGCGATCGTCGTTCTCGTTTTTTTACACTTTCTGAAAATAACGAGATTCAATTTAGGATTATCTTGTGTAAATAATACGTTTTTAACTGAAATTTATTAAGAAAAAATTGAAATGGTCCTTGTTTTCTAATGTAAATTGACCGTTGTTAAAATACACCTGAAAAAGGAGTAAATTTAGAAATCATTAAAAAAAAAGTTAATATTCTCACGAAATATATTCCATGAGAAAAATGCAATTTTAATTTTTAAAATACATCACTTGAATTAACGAATATATATTTTAATAAGGTTTAATACGCTTATATGTTAATTAATAAGGTAAAAGGAAATTTCATAACTAAATAATATGTATCGTTTATAACAGTGTATGAATAGTATAAATCAACATAATTCGCCGTAATTGATATGGAAATTTTTATTGCATAAACAATTTATAAGCAATAACATACTTTTAAATGTTTGTTTTAAATTGTTACAACCCTTCAGATAATAAGAAATATGCTTTTGTTAAATAAATCTTACCATCTAATCCTTGACATCTACAGCAAACCCAACCTTAAACAGTTCAGTAAAAGTAAAGATACTGACATTTATTATTAACGTACTTGTTTAATATAAATATCTTTTTTATAGAGAGTTAATAAAAATCCTTGAAGATGGTCAGATATATTTTTTAATCATCCTCTTCGTACCTCTGTCGATGTTGCAATATTACCACCTCACATAAAGCTTTAATGAACTGAAGACAGTATAAATATCGCCACAGAGAATGTCAAAGTCACATCGTCTCCACTATTCCGTGATTTAACATCATGAAATTTGCAGTAAGTAGTATATAATTATATGTTTGAAACACATGTATATAATTACTGTTAAAATATTTAATTCATTGTTTCATTTATTAATTAATTATAAAAGATCAAATTATTATGAATCATTTTTAAGTTTTTATTTTTTATTAAAATATATTAAGAGTGAATTTCATAATCACACTAATGTTGACTTTAAAATAGAATTTGGTAATTACCGTAGTATCTTATTATTGTGATAATGCTTTAAATCTCCGTTAAAAGTGGATTTTGAAAAGTAAAGCTACAGAAAAGTAAATTTATTATAAATATATTAGACTACGAAGTACATTTTTATTTTATTTTCTCTGTAATATATTTTCTCAATGAGTTTATAAATTTTAAAACCTTAAAATGACTACAAATTATCTAAATGTGCAGGTTGTTCTTTTTGGCGTTTTGGCCGCTGCCTCCGCTGCCCAACTTAGCGGCAACGAACCCATCCCCATCGTCAGGCAAGATGCTGAAGTTAATTTTGACGGGTCCTACAGATCGTCTTACGAAACGGGAAACGGAATTTCTGCCAACGAACAAGGCACGTTAAAAAATGCTGGCAACAAAGATGCTGAAGCTGAAGAGGTTCAAGGAAATTTCCAGTATACCGCACCAGACGGAACCGTTATTCAGCTGTCTTATCTTGCCAACGAAGAGGGTTTCCAACCACAAGGTGCCCATCTACCAGTTGCTCCAGTAGACGATAATACTCCTCCTCCAATCCCAGTTGCCATCCTCCGGTCCCTGGAATACAACGCAGCCCATCCTGAGCAAAACGAACCAGCAAAAAGGTTGTAAATTCTAGTCCCCGGATTGCACTTCTCCACTGCCAAATATATACATTCTTATAAAATGTGCTGTATATATTCAATGACTTGTGCCATGTACAAATGTTTACCTTTAAATAAATTATTTTAACTTTAATGGTGCGAAATTTGAATCCAGTCATGTTGATAATAATTAGTTATATCAGTTACTTACGTGTTTGCTTTTAACTGACAATGAATTAAGAAGAATTTTTCCTATATGGTTCTATCCTTGATTAAAGATTTATATTTGTGTTACTTTCATAAATCCTGTACAGAAATTTGTTGATTTCTAAATTTCTGAAAATCACTCCAACAATTCTAATTTGTTTGAATTCCTTTAATATTTAATTTTATATTCTTTACAAATTTAATTGAATTCTCGAGAAAATTTCATACTAACAGAAAATAGTTTTAATTTAAAATGAATGTATTGTTGAAATATTTTATTCCACGTATACAGAGTGTAACAGCGAAGTTGTGACAAATTTCAGGACCACCAAATCTAAAAAATAAAAGGAAAGCAACGACTTTCCCTGAAAGATATTTATTTATGGCATAGTTTTTATTTGTCTTTATTTTTTTGAGTATTTTGCCACCTGTGTATTAAAAAATTGGTGAAATAAACCCTTACACCAAAAGGATCAGTCAAGGGTTATTTTTATGAAATAGTTTTGCCAAACCAAAAAATCTCACACTGAAATAAAGCACGACAAATACAAAATACAAAAACACATCACATTGTATGTATATTCGTCTTCTGAACTTTTTTGTACATTTCGTTTAACTTACTTTTTTTCTCTGGCTCTACGATCTAAACGAGAGAAGAGGTCTATAGAACGTCAAGTGTGAAATAAAATGATTTAATGTCGTTGTATATCAAGATAAAGAATCCGAAAAATATCATAAAAATGGGTACAAGTTATTTATACGAGAGATGAATTAAATTTAGATGAATACCTGAGCAAAAGAATTGATTTTTATCTACGATTCGTTGCTGATTTGTAAATAACTTTTTTAACAATTGAATAACCCATCGAAGCCCTCTACATCATTAAATTATACAGGGTGATTCACAACTTATCCGAAAAAATTTGGGAATAGATGCAGCAAAAAATTTTTTACCCTTGACATTAATTTGAAAAAGTGCGAAAAAATTACTTTTTACGGTTTTTTATAAAATCTGCCGCAAATTTACAAATATCGATGAAAAGACTAAACTTGACAGAAATTTTTATAGCTTAATGTACCCACTATAACCCTGTAAATTGAAAAATCAATCCATCCAACCGTTTTTCTGTTTGACATACTTAATCAAAGTTTTGGGAAGAATTAAAGGCAACTCGTTTTTATTTCTCCTAAACATTATGTAATGATTATCAAAATTAAAAAAAATTCTCGTTTTTTTCCACAAGTTTACATTAAATATCGTTTAAATTTAAGAAAAATTATTCCAAAATTTTTTGTATTTTTTTTTCTTTTTGCTGGACACAATTTCTTATCATTTCTGACAAAAATTAAAGTTTACAAAACTTTTGATTAAATTTTTTTACCAAAAAAAAAAAAATAGGTACCTAGTTAAAAATAAGAGAAAATCAATGTGAATCGAGGACAAAATTCAGCTTGGGGTAACAAATTTGCATTTAATGTAATGAAATAAAAATTAGTATAATTATGGTGTGCAAATGCCGAATTGTGATAAAAACGACGAAAATGATTTCTCAAATTTCCAGAAACTTCTAAAAAAAAAAAAAATTTATTTTAGGATTTTTTTCTTAAATTTAAACGATGTCTATCTAAAATTGTTTCTTTAATTCTTTCCAAAATTTTGAGGGTTTGAAACAGAAAAACGGTTGGATATATCAACTTGTCAATTTACAGGGCCATTGAGAGCACATACACTGAGCTGTAAAAATTTCTCTCAACACTAGTCTTTTCATCAATATTTGTAAATGAGCAGTAGATTTTCGAAAAAAAACGTAAAAAGTAATTTTATGCAGTTTTTTTAAGGATCAAAAAAAATTTTCGAATTTCGAAATCCATGATAGGTCCTTCTAGAGAATTTATTCAAGTTTTCAGAACTGCTCTGGCAATAATTTGCTGTTATATCGACGATTAAAGATAAAATTGTATTTTTTCATTCAACTAACAATGTCTCGGTAACCAATAGTCGTACTTTTCAAAAAGCAAATTGAAGCTGATTAAAAAAACTAACTGACCTCTACATTGATTGGGAATGTAGACAGTTAAGAAAAAATGAATTTTTTTTGATTCCTCCATAATCACAGCTCAAACATTTTTTGTCAAAACAACTTGAAACTAGAGACTTCAAGTTTCAAAACGGTTTTTTTTTATCTTGCCACGACCAACAGTGATGTACTTATTATTGCAGTCAACAGTGCTAAGGGCTAGTCCAATAAGAACACTCTGTGATGTCAAACTTTCGGAAATGTTTATTTCCTTTCTCAAGACGTCTATAAAATATAATTAATATATGCATTAGAATAATAAGTTATAAAAGCTATTGTAGGTATTACAAAAACGAGAAATATAAAAGCATTGTTAAAATTTTCATACATTCACTAACTTTAAAAAACTATTATAGCTATAGTGACAGTATTAAAACAATTTACACATTTAACGAAATAAAATAAATATCGATGTCTATTGAGACGTTCCTCAAAAACTTATGGACCTATTACCCTTTTTCGTGTACAAACAAATAAGATTCGTAGTCTCAGAAAGTGTGTGGAGATGGTATGGGCAAATATTGAAAATGTATTTAGATAGTTTTAGTTCTTTTAAATAATTTTTTTAACTTTAACTTATCGAAGGTACACCCCCACAAATGGGGCCACAAAAATTAGTATTATTTTTTAATATTTCCAATGCAGGTTAAAGGAAACTTATGAATTTTGGCACGATGAACGTGCATTAAAAGTCGAAATAAATCATCATACAATTTTTCAACAATTTTAGTCAGTGGCGTCTCAATTGGGGGGGGGGGTCGTCGACAAAAATTTGCCCCTATTCTTTTGCTTGTAGAAAATTTCAAATTCACATGCCAACATATGATAGACTTTCACTACCTCTACAAAAAAGGTACTCTTTATTTCTTTCGATAAAATGCTCCATTTCCGAGAAAAACGGAATTAAGCATTTCATACATTACCTTAATAAAATTAAAATAAAATTCTTGAATACCTAATATGGGTACATGTACCATTATGAATTTTGATATCATATCATTATGCATTGTAATGAACAACGTGAAAAGTGCTTAGAAAAGGTTGTTGTGGACGTCCCAAGTAGGAGGGGGCTCGGGTAAAACAAAAACCAAATTTAAAACTAAATGTTTTCGACAACGCCTGAGTAATTTTTCTAATATCATTTGAAATTGACATTTAATGTCTTACGTTTCTTTATAAATTATACAATAGAATTAGATAAGAACATAATACATTTTTTTTAAATGCAAATTATATTAATCATTATTTAGCACCTCATTCGAAATTAAGAGAATTAGCAATATTTTATTATGTAACAATAAAATTATTTACCTACTATTTTTTTCCATAGTACTTCTATCAATGATGTAAGACTTATCTAACTAACATACAATTTTAACTGAGTATGCAAACATGAAATTCAACAATATAAGCGGTATATTAGGCATTCTCCAGAAAAAAAACCTCTACGAAGTTATATGGCCATAATTATATAAACCAAACTATTTTTGAAGGTAAATTGCAAGTTATTTCAAAAAATTTTAAGAAGCTGATTCATTTAGTTTTTTTATTGGTGTATATGTTTTACTTTGTGGTACTAAAATTAAATCTTAAACACTTTTTAAGAACTTTTGCGATTTAATAATCTTTCTTTTCAGTTTTTCCACTAAACCGAAGTCCTAATTTATTTAATTTAGTTCAATCTAGATCTGCTCTTTAGATAAAACATTTTATATAATACTAACGTAAAAGTTTTTACATATAAAATACAGAATGGTCCAACTCTATTTGTGTTTAGACGAAAATTACCATTTCTAGTTATATTATTTAATACCTACTTGCACAATGCAGCTTCGATTCTTCAAACAGAAGTCACATTTACCTTTAGAATTTTTAATGGCAAAGGGTGTATCTTTTGTTTCTAATCAATGAATCGCTTATGTACAGTGTGTCCCATTTTTCGGGTTAATACCTCTGGAAATGTGAGAAGGCTGTGGACTTTCCGCAAGCCAATTTTTTTACAAATAGTACCCTGAAGGGAGGTTATATTCTATTAATAATTTTATTGATGTGACCAAAGCCTGGCGTACTACGATTTTTTATAAAGGCTGTTTTTCCAGAAAGTGGTACTAGACATATTTTATCAAAAAGATAATATTCCCATGTTATTCAACACCCATCAAAATACCCATATGTATACCAAATTTGAGGTGAGGTGTTTACCTGAAAAAACGGGACACACTGTATAAAACAATAGTATTAGTTTAAAATATTGCTGACTAAGGGTAAGTCCATACCATATATTATATTGTGATATTTCTACAGAAATTACACTTTATTGGTGAACAAAATAAGATTTTTCTAAATTTCCAGATTACTAGATTTTGCTGAATTAAATTACCGACATTTTGTTTCACAACAAGAATGTCTGAATATTTTGTCTCTTACAAGAGTCGTCTTACCTATCTGAAGACACGCTCCGTATTGTTTTGCTCTAAATATTTAATAATAATTTTTTAGAACTTATTTACTTTTTTGCTATTTTTTTGACACACGATTATACTTACCTTCTTATGTGGATATGACTATTGGTAATTATTAAAATTTTTTGTCAAATTCGACAGAAAGTTGCAAATACAAATGGCAAATGTATGTATTACTTAAAGAACTGAATACTAAATGGTATTCCAAAAAATTTCATGTTTAATATGAGAAAATGATTTTATTAATTAAAATTTTTTACATGTACACATAGGTACACATAGCCCTTAAATATGAAAAAGGATTTTTTTGATAACTCTTCGAATTTAATTTAGAAATAGTATTCATTTAAGCAGAATAAACTTTGGAAGAATCCCCACAGGAAAAAGTCACATGGCGTAAGGATCTCATGATCTTGGTGGCCAAGTCACTTCACTGTTACGTGAAATGAGTTGTTAAATTTCTTCCGTAACAAGTGGATAGTTTCACGTACCGTATGACAGGTGGCACCATACTGTTGGAACCATATGTCATGCAAATCCATGCCATCCAATTGAGGCTACAGAAACTTCAATAGGATTTCTCGATATTGTTCTCCATTGACAGTCACTGCGTTTCCAGCCTCATTTTAAAAAAATAACGGACCTATTACCCCACCAGCGTAAAATCCACACCACACTGTCAGTTTTTGGGTATACAGTGGTCGTTCTTGAATGATTAGTGGATTGCTTTTGCCCCAAATTTGACAGTTTTACTTGTTCACATACCCACTAAGATGGAAATGCGCCTCGTCGCTAAACAAGATTTTCTTAGCAAAATCAAGGTCCACTTGTTAATTCTCCAACATCCAATCAAAGAATGTCCGACGCATTAAATGGTCATCTGGTTTCAATTCCTGGGTTAGCTAAATCTTGAATGGATGCAGATCTTTTGTCAAAATCCGCTGCATTGTGCTTTCTGAAACGTTTAATTGCAGTGGCCGACGGCGCACTGAGATTACAGGGAATTTCCGCCACATTATCACTCATCATAATTTCGGCTGAACGGCCAGTACGAGGCTGGCCTGTTTTTTATTGTCTGCAACCGAACCTGTTCAAAATTGACAACTAATTGTTGCACAGTTGTTCCATTCAGAGTGTTCCTTCTACCGAAAATTCTACGCGATTTACGCACAGTCTCAGGTACACACTCTCCGTACTTGTAATAAATTTTCACCTTCACTCGCACATTCATTGTTTAGTGCTCCATTTTGTCTAACCGTAACGTGTTTACTATAACATGTGGCGCACAATTCAAATCCAGGTTATGGGACACCCTTAGTTTTTGGTTTATGATTGATGAACTTTGAATTATTAAATTGTATATTTAGATTAAATAGCAAATTTTTTCCATACAAAATATATGTGGTTAAACTGTAAATTGTTAAGGTAAAGTTATCAATCACCAATTAATAGATTTGTATTTACACTAGACACTATGGGCTCATAGTCCATCATTTCTGTAACAATCTATTATGGCTATTCTCGGTCTATTAGTATCTAATTAACTTAGATAAACTTATAAATAAGACAAGGTTGAATTACAAGGACCGGAAGGATGGTTTTATTATTACAGATATCTATATTAGTGTCTTAATAAATAAATTACATAGTATACATACATAATATATTAACAATTTTTTTTTTAATGATTTTCGGTAAGATCGTGATGTGAACAAAGTATTTAAGTTGACCGTACATCTAAAACGTAAAACGCGTGTAATTTCCATATTTACATATAGCATGAATCGTGTTTAAAAAGCCAGTTTGAGTATGTAAAATCTAAGCGCGAACGTAATCTTAAATATTGTATGAAAAGCAGCTCTGGAAATGTGATAAATATTAGAAAAACTTCAAAAACTTATATGCCATATATGCCTTAATTTCATCACATCAAGGGTGGAAATATGGGTCGTCTAACGTTTCCTTCAGCATCGTTTATTTATTATTATTATATATATTCTCAAGTCAATATAAAGAAAGAAAGCCTATTTAGTAAATTAAACAAAGGAACAACACAACTAATTACTTAAATTAAACCGTCAAATATAAAAGAATAGTTATAATCATTATTTTTATGATCGTGCAACTTAACAGTAATGAACTTATATATGTATAAGTATTTTAAAATTTCTTGCAGAAATAAATTTTTTCAATTTGTTTCGAAACAGTGAGTTTCGAAACCTATTTTGTTTGATTAAATACCGACATAATTGATTTTGCATAATACACAATAATTTTTTAAAGAGAAAACATATTTAAATGGTAATTACTCCTAAGAATTACAATTTTTAACTAGAATTGCATCATACTTAATCAATCTCTGAGACTCTGTACACTTCATTCATTCTCCTGAGGTATATGAGCAATTGCTCGGAACATTTTACTCGATTAAAGTGCAGTTCTTAGAATCAAATAAAAATATATTTCCGCGAATATTACGAACAGTTTAACGATTTATCTATGGAGTTAAGTTTCTATGACTTGTTTCATCCTGATGACACAAATATCTGCGTAGGGGCGAGTGCAGCCTTGCGACTTGGCATTCGTCCACTGGTGTGAGAAGTCAAGCAGTAACTGTACTCCATATGAGTAATTAAATATTTATTTATTTAGTCATATGTTGTACACTAGAAGGGTGACCATCGAGGAAAGGCTCGTGATGCTGCTTTATCAAATAAAACCAGGGCCTGATTAACCTATCGCGAGGCCCAGGACTGAAAGCTCTACGGAGGCCCTTTTTCTAAAATTTCAAAACCTAAACAGTTTTTGGTTTGATTCTAAAAAAAACTCAGCACTTGGAAAATTTATAATGTTTGCAACTCAATGCATTAAATAAAATTTTGCCAAATGCTTATACAGGGTGTTAAAAAATAGTGTAAAATATTTCAGGGGGTAATAGTGTGAACCAAAATAAGCAGAAAAGTCTTAATAAACATGGGTCCGCAAAGTAACGGTTGCGGAGATATGGACCACTATTCGTTTTTCAAACATTTTATCTTATTATGAATAAACCCGCAAAGCAAGCTTTTAACAAACAAAAAACAAAGTTGCAGAAGATGTTCAAAGTGCCCTCCGTCCATTTCCAAGCAGGCACGACATCTTCGTCTCAATGATATTCGAACTCTTTCGAAAACACCCTCCTTGGTTTGGATTTCTTTACACTTTTGATTAATCCGTAGCTGCAGCTCTTCCAGGCTATTTACAGGAGTACCATACACTAATGTCTCCAAATATCCCCAAACAAAGAAATCTAGAGGGTTCAGATCAGGCGATCTTGGAGGCCATAAAACAGGTCCGGCCCTTCCTACCCATCTATGTGGAAAAGTTTGGTGTAAATGCTCTCTAACGGCCATGGAAAAATGAGCTGGAGCACCATCATGCTGGAACCACATTTGTTGCCTCTGATTCAAAGGAATGTCTTCCAAAAACTCATACAGTGTGTTCTGCAGAAAGTTGAGGTAAGCAGCGCCTGTTAATCGGTTTGGTAAAACAACAGGACCTAGAAACCTGTCACCTACAATACCCATCCAAATGTTTAATGAAAAACGTGCCTGATGTCCAGATTCTATTAGAGCATGAGGATTTTCGTCGGCCCAAATATGCGTATTGTGAAAATTAAACACTCCATTTCTTGTGAACCCGGCCTCATCAGTAAAAAGAATGTTTGCAAGAAAACGAGGGTCTTCAGCATCATGACGTAGAAACCAGCGGCAAAAAACCAAACGTGCTTGATGATCATTTATTGGATTTAAGGCCTGTACTCGTTGCACATGGTATGGATAAAGCAGTTGCTCGTGAAGGATTCTCCAAACAAGAGGACCACTAATTCCTACCTCGGCTGATATTCTCCGCACACTCGTACCTGGATTCTGCTCTACCAGTGCTAGAATTTCTTCTTCTGCTCTAGGAGTGGATACCGACCTTGGTCTTCCGGATAAATGGCACTGTTTGCTCAAGGAACCGGTATCACGCAATCTTTGGTGAATTCTTCCAAACATGCGTTGTGAAGGAATCTGGCGATTTGGATAAGCGTCAACATAAAGACGTCGCGCTTCGGTGGCGTTCCCATTAGCACGACCATACATGAAATGCATGTCTGTTAATTCTGCGTTAAAATAATCAGCCATAGCGAAAGAAAACTTGTGCACTGAGAACAACTGTCAAATACGTACTGTTTATTTCACTAAACATCAACCAACTATTATAAGAAAATACACAACGTTTTTGCAAAATAAAAAAAGGGGCTAAAAAAACATAAAACATTCCATATCTCAGCAACCGTTACTTTGCGGACCCATGTTTATTAAGACTTTTCTGCTTATTTTGGTTCATACTATTACCTCCTTAAATATTTTACACGTTTTTTTAACACCCTGTATAATTTCTTATAACTACAATGTTTAAGTATTGACAACATGAAAAAGTTAATTTTTATTAATATTATACGATATAGTTTTATAACTTGCTGTCAAATAGATTTATTAATTTTGGATAATATAATTTAATATAATGACATTTAATAAGTTATCAACAATACATTCTGGATTATCACACTATTAAAATATTGTACTACAGATACAGTTCTCAATTTTTGGACAATACGTAAGATGAAACAGTGGTAGAATTTGGCAGTTGTGATCCAAATACAGCTCGCTCTGTACTTGTACCGAAAATAACATCAAATTAAATTATTTACTTTAAACGATATGTCAGAAGTTAATATCGGTCCAGGCAGTAATTAGATAATCGCAAATTAACCGAACTTGACTAGGTTATGCACGCTAAGTAATCTGTAGAATTCCAGTACATAGTACAACTTTTAATGGTAATTTATTCACTAAAAATATTATACTCGTAATTATTAACAAACCTTAATTATTTACTAACAAATATACTTATAAATTTTATTCATAAATAAAATGCCCATTTAATTATATTTAGTTATTTTATATTAATAATAAGATATTAAAATGAAATATAGTTTAAATACATTTTAATAATGTTTTTATTTAATTCAAGTTTACATGTGTGACAGATTTGTTCCTATTATTTTTACTGTTAGGGTAAATCTAGGAGAGATGACGCACAATTTTTAAAATAATTATAAAACATATGTGAAATTGAAAATAAAGAGCAAAACTTCAGACTGCGTTAAAAGAGCTTAATAAGTCTAATATATGACTTCAAATATGACAAAATGTCGGAAATTTTGGTAAAAACTAAATTTTTTTTTTCTTATGACTGCGTCATCTCACCTTAAGTATCGAGGAGAGATAACGCAATATGTTAAACGATCACACATTTTAATATTTTTCATAAATTCGTATTAAAACTTCATATAATTTACTTTTGGTTTATTTTGAAATTTGTTAATAATAATAAATATAAATACTCATTATTGTATTTAGACAAAGAAGCATATACTCTGAACGAAGACGTAATTGTTTTCTTATTGTTCTATATTTATCTTTAAAAAAAAAATCTAACCATGCATACATAGCCTTGCGAGATTTTCTGTTTAAATTGTATGGTAATTCTAGTTTTTCTGCTAACTCAACGATAAAGCGCATAAAGGATCTCGTAGGTACAAATCCATGAGTTTTCAACTTTTGCTTTACTAATTTATCCTATTGTGGGCTCCTAGTGTACTTGAAGGTTCAAACGGTTTAGTTTGAGGTCTTCACATTTTCTGCGGCGTGGCAAAGTGCACTCGGGTCTACCGAATTCGCGACCTGCCTCAGGAATACCCATCTCCTCTCTATCGATAGCACTGATTACTTTCCTCCTCTTCTAACGTTTCCATTTCTTTTATATTTCGTCGGTATGCTATAAACGATAAATTAATAACATTTCTGACAAAATAAAATTTTAAACGATGTGTCTATTATTGCGCCAACTCTCCTAACGCTTACGTGCGTCAACTCACCTTACAGTATAAGGTGAGTTGACGCAGCAACTTTTAAGTAAATTCATAAGAGGAAATGTGTGAAATTGAGGTTAGAACTACTTAACTACTCATTATCTACAACAGAATCCTTGAAAACTTAATAAAAATATAACTTAACGTACCTGTATATTTTCCGACTCTCAATGATGTAAATATATTTAATGTAACCTCAAAAAATTTAACAAAATACCGTCACTAACACTACTTAAATATAACTGTATTTATTGTGCCAGAACGAGCAGTGCGTCATCTCACCTGATGCGTCATCTCTCCTAGATTTACCCTAATAGCAAACATGCAGCTTAACATTCGTCATGATCCTCATCGTCTACCTCTTCTGGTCGCCCAATTTGTATTTCCAATTCATTATCATCATCTTCGTTGGCGGTTGTATTCGGCTCTAAAGTTTCAAGGATTTCAGGTACATATTCACTTTCTTCGTCAATGATGATGATGAAGCTTTGAGGCATGTTTGTCCGTTACACCAGCCTCAAACTGAGAAGTATTACAACCCTACTTTTCTACATCCACAACACAACCACAGCCTTTCTTGCAATTGCAAAATACCGTATTGAACAGTTTTTCTGGTGCTGGTGGTAATAATATTGTTGTCGGTTCAGGGAGTTTCATTATGCAATACCCATCCCCATTCCTGAGGTTCTAAATCATTCCCTAACCAAGTTTGGATTTGGTAGTAGACAAGGTCGAGCTGCTTCACTTGTAGGTGGAAGAAATGATAACTGCACCAGTTTGTAAATGTACAAGAGAGTTACAGAAGGATATTCACAAAGTAAAATGTACTCCCTGTATGATTTAACATAATAGGAACATAATCACTGCATACTTCATGAAGAGAAACTAAGCAACAGCAAATTTTGCCCAAATCGGTTAACTAGGTTCTGAGTTAAGGAGAAAATAAGAAATAAAATAAGATACTTCAACACCTTGTAACTTTTTTGCGACATTTATCGTTTAAAGAAGTTTATTTAAATCGACACCATTTGGGTTCTAGACTATACCCTAGCATTAATATGCATCGTATATATCGACTAAGCTCTTCCCGCTCTTGGCGCTTTATCTCAAAAACGTATTTGTATATAATATTGCTCAACACCACATTTGTAGAAAATTTCATGTTCTACAACTTTTCTAGTAACTCCAAATGTCATTCAGAGCAAAGGAAACTAGATATTCACAATGAACCGAGTTTTCTGACCTTTTCTTTTCTGACTCACGTACACGAGATTCTATGAGACTTTTGACCTGACTTATGAAATTAAAAATAAAGGTTTATACAAGTTTATAGCTTATCTTCCATTCCCAGGACTGCTCTTTTTTTTTCACCTTATATGACTGTACTACTAACATATTTTTCATTTGATAGGATTAAGGCAAGATGCTTGAAACTTTTGATTAAAAAAAAATTAAGAATTGTAACTTAAATTATTTTAAAAGAAATAGAAATTTCTTTTTATATCATACCTTCGACATGTCATTTTACATTATTTTAGTATAAACAAGTTACAGTCAATTTTTTCCTGGTCGCCATTACTTTTTTCTACAAATCGCCTATTTCTATCAAGTTCGTATTCTTCGTCAAATTTCTTAAGCTATAAAAACAACAAAGATCACCTGCTCAGACAAGTATGAATTATGTAATATTAATTAAAAAATTACGTCATAATTTCATTATATGCTGTTTCACATTGGAAACATTTCGCTTGATGATACTAAACCTAAATAACAAATTACTTCCTTCTCGACAATTAGGTATACCTAAGCAAAAAAAAATAGTAAAATGTTAATTCACTTTACTATCCGTATATGAGATAATGAGATATGCTTTTATCTGTAGAAATATCGATGTGCATTGCAAATTATATCAAGATTTGACCTTACATTAATCAAATACGTGTTCCGAAATTAAATGTGTAATTGACGTCGTAAGCTTCTGATGTAAAATTTTGGAAACAATTTAGGTAAAATAAAACCTTGTAATAATAATAATTGCTCACAGTACCTAAGAGACACTTCTAGAAGAGGAAACTGCCGCCGCCATTTAAAAAAACATGTTATAGCGTCACAGCGCTTAAAAAAATAACTTATCGGTTCGTTTTGATCGTGGATAAAGAGTACTTTATAATCACAATGGACCAGAACATTGTATTTTTATAATTAAAACAATATTTTCCTTCTCTGTTCATAATTAACATTGTTTTGAGGCACCTCCTATACTTGATGGGTCTCCTGGTCTTTTGCCTTTTGAGAAGCAGAAGCTCCAGGAGGTTCGCTAACCCCGTGGCTCTTTTTTGTTACTATGGCCATAAAAGGAGATCCTGGTTACACCGGCGTAACCGATGAAGTTAATCCTCTACAGACGCTTCACCAATGCCTAAAATGAGATGGGACACTTCTGATGTGCCGCTATGACTACGAATCTTACGGAACATCACCATCTACAGCATTTGGGAATGCCTCTCTCTACAGGACTTGAAGAGTAGTTCCTGGACTAAAGACATGTCTCTTACCTTGGAAGTGAGCCAATCCTTAGATGCCTTGTTGAAACAATTCTCCACGCGCCCTGAATATTAATTTAGTCGAAAGCCCCGTAGCAGGGAAACTTCCCCTGCTATCCCTGCTATAGCTATCTTCAAAGCCTAATTCACCGCTAAGCGGAAGGAAGAGTTTTTCCTATATTGGAGAAAGAGGCCCGCCGTCCATTCCCAGCAGACTCATGTATGAAGAGAGATTAATACGTTCCCTGCCTTCGAGTCCGAGTCTTCTAGTTCTGTCATGTTACCGGTTAATTGCTGTGAGAAGGGTTAAGTTGCTGATTTGACAAGATGTCTCCTTGGCAGGAGCTCTACTGTATTTTAGATGGGTTACTATCAAATTCCATAATGTTCCCACGAATCCCGGAGATTTGACGATCCGAATCTGCAGAGTTCTGAATAAAGAGGTAACACAAATACAACAGTCCCAATACGTTCCAACCGAGACCACGGGGACTCATAGACTTGCATTGAGAATTTTTATTGAATTTCCAGTCTGGATTCATTGGATTTAGTTTCATCAGGGCCACCATAAA
Source organism: Anoplophora glabripennis (assembly GCF_000390285.2). NCBI lineage: Eukaryota > Metazoa > Arthropoda > Insecta > Coleoptera > Cerambycidae > Anoplophora > Anoplophora glabripennis. The sequence continues at coordinate 112,379 of NW_019417616.1, forward strand.
TGACATGGCCTTATAACCCTGTCTTTGAGAAAATGTGGGCTCGGTGAAATTGGCTGAAATTATGGTAAGTTGTTGGTTTTATGTTACTGACCAGTACTTGGGTCCGAAAATCAATTATTTTCTACTTATAGCGTTCTGAGTCAGTTCTGCTGATTATGGCTGCAAAGTAGTATGAGTAGAATATTGCAATAAAAACAGTAACTTTTGTGAAATGTTTATAGAAAAAATTAATTGGATGACTTCGAAAAGTTGCTAAATGGCATTTTTGATAGGTCAAATATTGAGTGTAGAACAAAGACGAAGTTTTGACAAAAACGTCAAAACAGGTCAATTTTATCTTTTCCAAAGATCTTTGTCAATAAATTTTAAATTTTGTATTTATATGTTTTAACTTTATGATAATTTTTTTGATACTAACCCTAATTTTTCTTCAGAATTCGATAGAGTTTGCTTTTTGGAGTACTTTAAGTGGGATATGTTCTTCACCGTTAAAAAATTAAGTGATTTTCCCCAGAAAACTTAATTTCAATTGCTGAAGTAGCATTGTAAATAACATTTAGAAATGTGAATGCATAAAGTGCCGCAAACAGTAACAAATTAATTTTGTATATTTTTAATCACTCCTAATGAAATCTGCCTTATCTGAGTTTTGATCGTATTTTTTAAATCTTTTACGTTATCCAAAAGGTATTTGTTATTAGCTCCGCCTTTCACAAGAAAAAATTGAGACGTGCTAAGTCTGGTGATTGTACTATTCTATTGCTTTGCATCTTCTAATTCTCTGGTCATGAAATGCATTAGATATAAACACCAATAAAATGGAGTGTAAAATAAGTGTCAGTTATTCATTTAGAATATCTAGAATGTTCAAAACGGTATGATACCATAAGAGTACCTCCAAGCAGCAATTAGTGCTCAATTTGATCATTTATTGTAACTATTGTCATCCATTACTGTTTCTAAATGTTTTGTTTTTATTTTATAACATAACCTCCAATTAAAATTATATTCTTCTAACACTGGGATTCCTACTTTATCACAAAAAAGGTGTTTGAGGAAAATCGTTTAGCAATTTCTAAATAGATAGATGACAGACCCTACATATGGAGTATTATTGAACTTGGAAAAACGATTTGTATCGAATTCTGGGGGAAAAATAGTGTTTACCATTAAAAAATTACAAAAAATGAATCACGACGACATAGCTCAGAAGAAATTAAAAGTAATATTATTTAAAAAAAGGTATTCGATATACAGGCTGTTACAAATTCGCTTCTCACCACAGGGATTTCAGAAAATGCATTGAAGTTCAAGGTGCACATATTGAACATCTTACTTAACAGTTCTCTTTTTTTCTTTTAATTCTATAGAAACTAAGATTTTTACAAAAATGTTAGTATTACATTTTTGGTACAATAAGGGTACAAGATGTCGACTGATGTACGGTATACCTTTTTTTAACAAAGTTGGAGAGGAATCGAACTATGAAAGAAAAATGTCAAATTTGGCAGCACTGTCAAAGATGTATAAATTTAAATGGATAATTTTGTCTGCTCCTGTATAATCCAGGCATATTGAATATCAGTTTAAACTTGGAAATGAACATTATCATGAGTTACTTTAATGTATAAATTTAAATGGATAATTTTGTCTGCTCCTGTATAATCCAGGCATATTGAATATCAGTTTAAACTTGGAAATGAACATTATCATGAGTTACTTTAATTGCCCAAATTTCATTACTGTCATGGTATCGACTTACATAGAAGTTATAATTGGAATTTATTTTTTAAACTTCTTTCTTTGAAAGCGAATAACCACAACTACGTCCGACAGGAAAATTTTTTTTATGAAGTACTACAACTATTTTAAGCTTCCCTGTACACCCCTTCATTTTTGACAACACCTTTCCGGACACCTTGAATTAGAACAATTTTAACTTTTCTTTAGTAAATATTCGTTTTTATTAAATTACAAAAAACATTTTCTTTCAGTCGTCAAAAAGTTGTTTTTATTGACCAAAGTGACTAAATGACTTCAATATTAACAAGAAAATTCAAACTGTTCAATGAAAAGGGATACCTTTTTATATGGTAACGTTTTGGGACACATGTAAATGATTTAAAATGTGCTTTTTGAAGTCACATTGACAACCCACAATTTTAAACATACATAGTAACATAATCTTAATTTTGAAAAGATGTGAATAAAATTAAAATTCTTAAAATATTTAATAGGGGAGATTTATAATACTAAACTGAAAGAATAATTAATTTGATACTCATCTCGTCATATAACCTATTGACAATATTGGTGTAAGTAAAGCCCTATATCAATTTCAAAACCACGAATATATTTAAAAAATAACGTTTCAATCACCATTGCTGTAGAATTTAAGTTGAAGATATCTTTAGTTGGTAAATACAGTTGCTATTATTAACTGCTCGTAAGACGGCCTTATGATAAATTATTATTAAATAACCTATTACTCAATGTTTAACATCAAGAAAAGATTTATATTTCATCATTTTTATTTAAAACAAAAATTGAAAAATGTCAATATTAATTTCATTTATTGCCAAAAGCCAGGTGAATTGAGATTTTTTTAACTTAATTAAATAAGATATTTAATATAATTCCAGTTTTTTTATAACGAAAACTTGTATAGTAAATATTAGTATTTGTATTGAAGTTGGGTTTAGAACTAGAAAGTTCTGGAATTCTGGAATTTTACGGAGGGTAGTTTAAAAAAGCTACAGCACTTAGGCCCCATTGGGTCCCTTGTGCTTCCTCCCATTAGGAGATCAATCCACCTGAGTCGCTAACCAACCATTATAGAGAAAAGGGTACTGACGTTGCTCAGGGGGTTCGCTCTAATATAGGCCACAGAAGGCCAACATTCTCCCAACAGGGCTTCTCTTGTGGGCGAGAAGGCAGTACATAGCACATGTAATACACTGTCTCGTCTTCCTGTTCACAACCCCTACAAAGAGACTTCCTGATATTGTGAAGGTGCTTCCTTAGCCAGCAGTGTCCGATTTGAATACCTGTCACTAGGAGAAGATTTGATCCAGACATGGCCAGATATTTTTTGGTTGTATCCTTGCTAGGGTATTCTAACTTCTTAGCAAATTGACAGGTATTTGCATCATCTCACCGTTTCATAAATTCTTTGTGGGTGTTTTCCTTAATAATTTCAGCAAGTGCTGACAGCGGAAGCACACAGGAGGGACCGGGTCCAAAAATATTGGGGCCCTATGCACTCCATCTAGAATAAATTCCACATCATTCACCTTCCTTCCGTTTTAATCCGTCTGTGATGACTTAGATTACTTCGCGGGCGGTCTCCTCCTGTCTCCTAATGAGTACGGGCCTGTCCAACGTAAATCGAGGAGAAATACTGTCAGTGTCAGCCTGCAGCGGGGGCATCTTCCTGACGACCCGATCCCATAGGCGACTCCTAACTTCTGCACATCCTACATCCCGTTTGAAACCAACGTTCTTGAGGCGAAGCATGGTTGTCAAGGCCACTTCTCTTAGATAGATATCCAGAGGTGGCAGACACAGCATTACCTCCATTGCTATGGTGGGTGTCGTTCGCATAGCTCCAATTATGCTCAGACAGGCAATCCTTTGTAACTGGCTGTCGTCTGCTGGCCTTTCTAACTGTAATGTTGCTGTTTTTATTAATGTAAGTCACGGCCAATTAGGACGAGTTTTTTTTTTACTTCAAAACAGCTAATTGGTATTAGCGATTACCTATTATCATTTAGCATCCCTTAAAATGTCTTATTACCAAGTTTCATCAAATTCGATACATCTTCAGACGAGCACTAATTGGCCATGTATTGCATCAATAGAAAACAGCAGTATCACAGTCAGATAGTTTTTTTACCCTACATTTCATAAAAAATTTTAAATCGGCCAAAAAATAAAGAAGGTACAGGCTTGTATTACATTGCGCGACATCATGGAGTGCTCGCCTGAAGACACTTTAAAGGATGCTGAATGAGAATACGTAATATGTTTTTTGGAAAAAAAATCGCTAATACCACTCAGCTATTTTGATGTCAAGAAAACGCGTCCTAGTTGGCCGTAAATTGCATTAATAAAAACAGCAGCATCACAGTTAGATAGAGTTTTTTTACCCAAATAAAAATTTTTGAAATCGGCCGAAAAATAAAGAAGTTACAGGCTTGTATCATATTTAAGCGCGACAGCCTGTACCTTACACTTATTTTAATATTCTGAAAATAACGCGGAAAAATTTCAAGAGACGTCCCTGCCGCGATAAATTGTTGCAGTATCTCCGATAACCGCACTTTATTGGCTTATTCTTTAACAAATAACAAATATTGTAGGGAATGTATGTTATTAATTAATACTTTATGAAGCTACTCTTTTCCAATAATTGTGGTTTTTTCTTTTTCCCTAAAGAGGGCTTAATAGTCGAAACTAGTTAGAAAGAAAATTAAAAATATACCGAATTAAAAAGGACTCTTAATTTTTTCCAAATTACTCCCAAAAGAAAGGTCCGTAATTTTTTAAGGAAACATTTTGGTACTGGTATTCAGTTAATTACTTTGTTTTGACCATAAGTTTTGGTTAAACTCTGTACACCTAATTATGACTCACGCTATATTCAATATTAGAAAATATTTATACTTAATTACTTCGTCGGTAAATATATGACTGTAATTATTAGAAAAAAAATTAATACTATTATATTACATATATATATATACTTTATACTTTGAAACGTGAACCACTATGTCAATATAAATAACTGGTAGGTACTTCTTTAAATAGAATCTGTATAAATATTCGAAAGACAAAATCCTCACAATAAAATCATTATATCTCTATTTTTTATAGAGAATAAATTTGGATACACTATCGTTGTATTAATGAATGAGTAAAAATTACCTACTATTAAAGTTACATCTGCCATTATTTCACTTTCCTACTACAGGAATATGTGTAATTAAAAATTTAAAAGTCTGCCTCCTAAATTATTCACTTTAAAGAAATGAAACACTCATACGTTAGACGTTAGACTAATAATACATAGGGTATCACAAAAATGGGTGGATGGACGCACGGAGGGAAGGACGAAGGGATGGATGGATGGACGGATAGAGGAACGGAGGAAGGGACGCACGGGACGGACGGACAGACATATAGATAATCTAAATCAGACGGTACAACGTATAGGTAAATGAAAAATACGAATACATTGTAAAAAAATGTGAATTTGTTATAAATAACTAATGAATAAATTGTGACAATCAACCGACAAAAAATGAGAAGTGCTTATCAAATATACCAACTTCGTTATTTTAAACGAGACACCCTATATATTACTACATTTTCGGATTCTACGTGAAATTCGAGGGCCACTTTATTAAAATATTCCTAGGAGCTATACAATTTGATATATTAATATTTAATGAAAAAATTTGACAGTTGCAAGGGTCCGCGGAGATGCTAGTAACTATTTTCAGGATCGTGATATCACGTGGAATATTTTTGGTTCCTGTAAAGGACATAGGTAACACTAAATTGTGGTATACCAACAAATTAAAACATTTAATACTAGGTGTTTAATTTTTGCTGTTACATTTTGATAACATCAAACAGCTATAACTTAGATGGGACACCCTGTATTTTTCTACTCTATCGTATGCAGATTGAAATTTCCTTTCAAGCCATATAAGCATTGTTAGTGTTACCGTTACTACTTTTAGAGATATTTGCAATTTTCAATTTTTTAGACACTTTTTATTGACCTGTTGCCAATTGGCCATGACCAGAAACACTCCAAAAGCAATTGAAATTAATTGACATTTGTCAAGTTGTCAAGTCAAATTATTTTTGCCTCTGAATAGATTTTGCTGAAAATTTAAATAAAAATGCCTGGGGATCGTTTATATTATACTAATTAGGATTATTTTGTTTATTATTTATGGAAAAAATTAACAAATTCTCCATATGTTCTTGAAATTACTTTGTCATATTTTCCATAAATAATTAAAAAAAAATTAAAATAATCCTCATCAGTATAATTAGAAGATCGCCAGGCATTTTTATTTAAATTTTCAGCAAAAACCGTTCAGACGCAACAATAATTCGACAACTAACTAACTGGACAAATGTTAAGTTATTTCAATTGTTTTTGGAGTGTTTCTGGTCATGGACAATTTGACAACAGGTCAAATTGGCCATGATACGAGAAAAACTGTCCAAAAAATAGAAAATTGCTAATATCTCTAAAAGTAGTAACGGCAATCCTGACAATGCTTATATGGTTTGAAAGGAAATTTAAATCTGCATACGACAGAGTAATAAAATACAGGGTGTTCCATTTAAGTTAACAAATAGCTATTTGAAGTTATCAAAATGTAACAGCAAAAATGAAACACCTAGAATTAAATTTTTTAATTTGTTGGTATACCATAATTTAGTGTTACTTATGTCCTTTGCAGGTACCAAAAATCCACTTGATATCACGATCCTGAAAAGAGTTGCTAGCATCTCCGCGGACCCTCGTGTCTGTCAAATTTTTTTCTTTAAATATTATCTAAAATTCTATAACTCCTAGGTATAGAGAATATTTAATAAAGTGACCCTCAAATTTAATATATACCGGTATAACCGGATGTTCTGGAGAATTCTAAATATTGTAGTTGTGTTCTCCCCAGGGACACTGCCGTGCTAGCAAATTTTCAAATTTATCGGAACAGTACTTTCCTAGGTATCGATCGACGCAGTTCGTTTGACATTGCGATACACTATTACCTGTTTTATTGTTTGAAAAATATGAATGAAACATAACTGCATTTCTTGCAAATGTTATGTAACAATTTTATAACTCATGCAATGAAACAAATCTATATGAAATTCACAGGAAATCATTTTAAGTGAGAAAGTTTAATAAAGGTTAAAGTTCTAGACCATAACATTCCGGTTTTACATAGGTCACTACAGAAACCTGCCCGAGCATCTAACCTTTTACTATAAATGACAGACTGACTGGTTTACAATTTTTGTTAAATGTCTGATGATGCGATGATATGTTTATAGCGTAATTAATTATGGTGGCATTGCCACAGTAGGAAAACTATTTAATTACATTAATGATATTTGACAATGGCATTATCAGTGCTTAAAACTGTAAAAAGAGGTCATAAATAAATTTAAAGAAAAACATAAATCTAAAAGATTAAATTTGTACAAAAAATTATTCTGCATTATAAATTGATGAAATTACATGGAGATTTCATTAAAAAATACATAGATTCTATTATTAGCTCTCACATGTTTTTACTCTTTTTTTAAGGCTTAAACAAAATCTAAAAAGTATTTTTAAATATCTTATCTAATTAAATTTGAGATGGTGATGATTTGTTAAGCTTTAAGAGAAATTTAATATTTCTATAGATATTAATGCTATATAACCCGATTTTTAATAAACAAATATAGATAAAATGATCCAAAAAAGTCGCTTAAAAAATGTAGCGGGCAGAGACTAACAAGAGATCACAATAATTAGTTAAACAATTACATCTAGAAAACTGAAATATGAAAAGAAATCCGAATCGTTCGTCCCAAGAACCTTTTAGTGGGGTATCTTAGTTTTAAGCCATCCCGTACAGTAATGATGCTCAATCTGTCAATCCATATCGAAAATGAAGTAGATCTGTTGAACTGTTGAACCATATTACATTTTCTCATTTTTATGAGATTTTAAAGTAAACTGCATAATAAACAGCATTTTATTTTATTCATTTATTTATTTGAAAAATCACAATCCAATTGGTGTAAACAAAAAGAAAGTAGTCCTTATTATACAATTTATTGTAATTACAGGGTGCTAAATAATTACAAAGTTAAAGACAGGTACACTAAAAAAGTGGTCAAGAACGACAAATTCTTAAACTAAATTAAGACTAGAAATAATCTAACAAAATAAGTAAATAATTTTACATACTGTTAGGTATATAAGAACCAATATCTGCAGATCAATAATTATTAAATACAAGAAGAGCTTGCCGTTTTACAGAATATAATGAAAGATTAAGTAGCTGTATATGACTAAAGAATAGATTTTATTGTCTTTGTAATAGGCAAATAGGTAGTTATTTGAAGTGCACGTATTAAATATTTGATGGTAAAATAAGGTGGATGACCAGGATGGAGAGAGAGAGAGTGTAACTGCAATTCATTTTAACATTTAACAAATGAAACAAAAATAATATGCATTCACCGGCAAATAAAACCGGCCACCTTAAAATATTTCACAAAAGTCCCCTTATCTGCTTAGTTCATAAGCTAGTTAGTAACCTAAGCTATTTTTTTTTAATTATCATTGCTTTAAGATGATTGTTCCACATCTATGTAAGCCTAATTTTAATTTTACTAGCCGAAATTCCCTTTTCAATGACATTAATATGCTCGCATAAATCACACAGCAGCAAACTATGCATCATTTCTTATCATTAATGTTCTTTAAGAGGCAAGTAGGCAAGTAGGCTTATATACATTGTTTTTGAAATTAAGTTTGACAGTCAATGAAAGTTTTCACCCCCATAACCATGGAGACTATACAAGGAGCCCGAACTCCATGTAAACAAAAATCTTACAAAAATAAGAGGGCGCTAGTGTTCCATATGTCCCATAGGTAGAGAGGGGAGATAAAAAAGCGGTAGTTTGAATTATAAATCAATCATGTAATTTTTGTGATGTGTTAAAAATTTTAAAATAAATAATGTAAGCTACTTTGAATTATATAAATCATGAAAATATGTCATTCCGGACTGTAATTAAACTAAATAGATAATAAAAAATATTAGCTTTATGAGAAGAATTTGGTGTTCATAGAAAGAAACTAGTTTTCAAGGAATTTATGACGTGATCTTGTTAATATTGACCTATAAGTAAGGTTTATGTTTTTGATAATTACTTTGTTAAAGATTTTAGTTTAATGTTAGTAAAAAATAGTCGCATTTTATACAGGAAGTTGCCTTTAAAAAAATAGTAATTCTTGTATTATTAATATAGAATTTTTACTTGTGGTAATTAAAAATAGAATATAAAAAACTCGGCGTTTTAAATAAACTTTTTAAAATATTACATATGTCCGATTTTGAGTCCAGTGATTCAGATGACTTATTAGACGCATTGTCCAGCTTGAGTGATGATGAAATAGATTTACTCTAAGAAATAGAAATAGTAAAAAATAAGAACTACTTTGAAATTACTGTACCTGAATATAGTGGCCAAGTTTTTTTAACATTTCCGTGTTAGCATCAGGGAAGTAGCTAACAGAACTGAAGAAAAATTTGACCCATGATTCTGGTAAATTTTGCATTGCCTTAAGCTCTACAACAACCAGAAAAGTTACATACTTGCTAAGTAACTTGTCTCCACAAATTATAGAATAGAATGGCCGAGATAATTAGGCAGTTGTAATCGAACAATATTTTGCCCAATATGAATTTCCAGAGGTTATAGGAATAATTGATGGGAAAGGAATTCATATAAGATAGAGTATATCACAATCCATATTTTTTTTGAATAACCAATAATATACTATATTAGTGTAACTGAAAACTGACTATGGAAAGTCGATAAATTATGGTTGGACAATTTCTAAGCTGATTGCCATGTTGTCGGTTTAGGCTTCCCAATGCTTCGAGAGTCATATCGCTCTCTTCTTCAGAAAAGATCTGGAACTGTTTCTTTTGAAGGTCAGAATGATATGTTTCTCAAAATTTTGTAAAAATAAAATGTTTATCTACCAAAGATTTCAATGTTTTATTAATTAAATCAAAAAATCGAAATTATTTGTGCCTAATTAAAATAAAATAAATATTTATTCATAACAAACAAGTAACAAAGTAAATATATATTACAAATAAAACAGGAACTTTTCTTAAAAATAAGTAATACTTGTCTATCTTCTTAAAATTTCATTTTGTTCATGAAGCAATTGATTTCCATGTTTAAATATTTAGTAAAAGTAGTCAATTACCAATACAGATCGATCAGCATCGATTACTACACGTATCCTCTCTTTAAATTTTATATGATATCTGAATTTCAATCAGTTTTTTACTAACAGGAAAGAAACAGCAACTAATTGGAAATTATTTATTCAATTCAGTAATGATAACGATGTCACCAGCAAGAATTATATGAAAGATACCAATTTAATTATTTATGCATGTAATATAAATTACAAGAATATGTAGAAATAAATAAAGTATACTTAATAAAATTATAGGTCTGGATGTTTATAACTTTTTATTAGCACCAACGTAAGTTGACAAACATGAAGCAAAAACTATACTGTGCCGTACATAAGATCTAGCGGCTTTAAATAGGAATAAATTANATTTTGCCGAAAAATTCTTTACTACCCTGTAATGCCTTGCGGTACGTTTTCGATGGGCTACCCTGTATATATATATACAGGGTGTGCCATTTAACACTCCCACTGCCAATATCCCCGAAATGAAGATATTTATTTTAGTTCTGGAAACTGGGGTTGTTAGGTCCCTCGAATAGCTTCAAATTGTAGTTAGAACTGTTTGTTCAAATCCTTCTGTATAGATGGCGTGGCATTCCAAAAAATGTTTTTGATCCCTGGAATGTGGAAATGCAGTCCATCTGAAAGTTCATTAAATTTTGAGCAATATTTGTAATATAAAGTTTTTCCTAATATTTATTTGTTTTCGAGATATGTCGACTTCAATATGCAATGCATGACGTAACAGGAAAATTTATTTTATTTAAATCACACTGACAAAATATTCTTTTAAAATATTGTTATAATGACTTTATTCACATCACATATTAAATAACAAAAAAGAAATTATAAAAAAACAAATGGTCGACTACAGAAAAAAAAATTGTAGAATGGTAAATTTTATAACTAGTAGTTAAATTGAAGGATGCAAGATGGATAAGACTAATTATTGGAAAACTAATATGTGTCATCTGTCATACATGTTATATTGACATGAGCCACCCATGACTGCATTTATTAACCCATTAACGCCGATAAAAAAAAATCTAAAAATTATGCAAATTTTTAATACAAATAAGTAGTATTAAAGTAGTAGTAGCATTTAACATATTTAGTCAACTTAAAATATTTTTTCTCTAAATTAACCGAAAAACAAGGTGTTGCCATATGGGACCTTTAGGCGCAACGTCACTAGAAATGAGCAACAATGAAAAAAGTAAAAAGTAACTTGTTCTTTTAACGAAACCTTAAAATAATGAGTAAATATTATTACTGAGTATGAAACTTTCGAAAACAGTCAACACATAAGCCGATATTACATTTGCAGCACATTGTTCTTCCTCGGCTGCTACAGTTTTCACCACCACATCGTCTTCTTTTACCTTCAAGAATAGTGGTTACATAATGATGCATGCCATCTTACCTTATATCGTTACTGACTCGAAAATCACTTGCTGCTGCCCGAGGTATTTGTCCTGTAGCGCTAGCTGGTACTTTATAACTCGCTAGATATGTCTGAAAATAAATTTTAAAAAAAACGTCAGAATATGATTCCTCTACAAATTGTTGGTTTTACTCTACCTGCAATATATTTCCCCTAAAGTCAAGTTGACAAACGCTTCCTGAAGGGTAATTCCACTAAAAGACGATTTACAGCTAAAGATATTAGTTCAACCGAGCTACTGCCTAATGGGCCCATATGGGAACATCAATGTTTACAACAATATTATACATAAACAAATAATCAATTAAATTATTCTCGAATAGGAATATGTTTTTAGGTATAATAGTATAATAAAACACTAAAAGCAACTAGTACAGAATAAAATATCTAATAATTTTTTCAACAAACTCGTACAAACAAGTTTTTCACTCGATACAAAAAAATGTCAAATGTAAACAAAACACCGCATGAACTCTCCTAAGGGCTTCATAAATCATACTGAAGACGTGCAAATAAGCAGATTGATGAAAGCTAGCAAAAAATCACTCAAGTCCCACTTTTTATCTTGACGTTTATTGGCTCCATATGGTACCTTTAGGCGCTAATGGGTTAATAACATTTGAAAAATAGGGTTCGTCTCTGCCCCTTACAAGATTTGCCATTGTACAATTTTTTTTCTGTAGTTGATCATTCATTTTTTTTTTATAATTTATTGTTTGTTAGTCACTAAAATTTTGATATAAAGTTAATTAGAGTATAAATTATTACTGAGAATGTATGCGTTGTTTATAAGACATCCATCAATAAGTTTTGACCTCGGTTTTGACATAAGTCTACTTTGACAAAAGTCACTTATTTTCTTCACCGTAATATTGTAAGAGTTCAATTAAAAGCCTTTTTTCTCGAAAACCGTCCACATTAGGAAGTTCTAACAAGAGTACATTATTTTTAAAAAATAAAATTGTACTTTAGAAATAGGAGCCCGAATGGTAAAAAACCTAACTTTAAAAAAATTTGAACCTAAAATGTAATAGGAATGTAGCGTATCTAGCGCCCTCTATGAAATATCCAAAAAATAATTAGACCAGCATATTTGACGTCCTTAAAAACCCCGGAATACCAAATTTCATAAAAATATTTTGCACCGTTTGGAAATTTTTGTAAAAATTCTATTTAAAAATTTTATTTTGTCATTCTGTATCTCGAAAACAAGAGAGATGGACATATAGTTAATAAGACAAAAAAATTCTTATTTTTTGTCATACTATCACCTCCTGAATTTACGAAAGGTCTTTCTGAAACACCTTGTATATTGTAGTGACACCAGATGTGAATGTATAATTTTTTTATCCTACAATTGAGTAATACCCACTTAAAATAAAGGGTGTCCTAAAATTCACGCAAGAAGTAATTTGATAGAAAACAGGTTTTTAATTGATCCATACATACATTGATCCATACATTGATCCATTGATTTTGTATTGATCCATACAGTATACAGTATAGAGTTATATATGAAATAGCATATCGGGTAAATGGCTTCCAAGGCTATGCAGGCACATGCGTACACTTTTGTCGTAATTTTTCATTACCGTTTTGCATAAATGCGACTGAATGTTGTTGCTTCAGCGTCAATTTCCTTCTTCAAGGCGTGGGTCGTTCTGGGATTGTTGGCATAAACCTTAGATTTCGAAAAACCCCTAAGAAAAAAGTCCAACGGTGTTAAATCTCGTTATCTGGGCAACCAATTCTGATCACCAAAATGGGAAATTACACGACCAAGAAATGACTCATGTAGTAATTGAATTGTTTCTCACATATGGCATGTGGCACTGTCTTGTTGAAACCACATGTTGTCTACATCCATATCTTGCAATTTAAGCACACAAAACTGGATTATCATGTCATCATTAACTGTTATTGCCTGATCAGTTGCTTTTTCAAAGAAGGATGGTCTGATGATAACTCCAGCCCAAACCCTTCACTCTATGCAGTCAGTAGACTACTCTTAAGTCAATTGAATTTTGTAAACATGAGGATGCATATCTTTCATGAATACGCTGTAGAGGACATCTTGAACTGTCCATTTCTTGACTAAGGTTGCCGAATTGATATTCCTTGACACTCAACAATACTCTCACAAACTGCTGCAATATTTTGTGTTGAACGACTTGATAAAGGACAGCTAGAGTGTTTAAGATCACTAATTGATCCTGATTTTTTCAATTAATCTCTTCGCAGTTGATGAATTTAAATCACTATTACGACCATATTTTGTCCGAAAATAAATAAACTTTACTTGCCAAACCTTCATTATTGTTAAAATATTACTCAACAATGAAAACGGGTTGTTCTTTTGTGTACCGCTTCATTTTTAATAACCCTGAACTATCAGCTGTCACGCTGTCTTTTTTCATTCTTACTATTACTTTTTTACTGCTAAATGGCACATAAAAACAAATAGTTGTACAGCATCAGAAATACTATAGTAACCACTTCATTTTATACTTATTTTAATTTGTGTAGTACATGGTAAATCCATCTCTCATATAGCTTTAAACAAAGATATTCATAATTTCATGGTTTTATTGTTATTTTTTATTGCTTTATATCAACCTTAACATTATACATTTATCACTCAATAAGAAATAATTATTTTGGTCTATTTTGTGTAGTTGAAATTATTGGTTAGTTACCTACTGTTCGTCACATTTCTTCATAAAAAGTTTTATTTAGAAAAACTACAAAAATTGATGCAATCAAATATAAATAGAAATAAATGAAGGGTAAGTAATTTTTTACTGTAAAACAGATTTGCATGATCCACTTTGTAAATATATAAAGAATTTAAATATTGAAAAGCAATTGCATGTTTAATTTTTTTTTTAACCAACTAATTTTTTAATTTGCTTATTTATATTTCTTTGCCATATAATTTAGTAGTTTTCAATGTAATTGTCAATTATTATCCCAAGAAAAACTATTTTAACATATTCAGTCATAATTGTATTTGATCAAAAAAATATATTGCCATGTTTATAAAAACTTATTTCTATATGTAAGTATAGTAAATATACATTTAACTTAAAAAAATAATAATATTGTGATCCTATATCTCAAGAATAAAACATTTGTGGACCTACGTTTATTTGAATTTTTTATCAGAGAAAGTTATATGATGTGACAAAATTAATAATAGTAAAATTTATAAAATATTATAACTCAGAAAGACAGAAAGGGCGAAAGAAACAATAAGAAATAGTTACGAAGTGGTAGCTCGACTTTGACATTAATCTAGAACAAACTTTGAATTTATTTTTTGTAAAATTATGAAGAGAAATTATGTTAAACTTAGAATTTTTGAAATGCAACCAGAAAAACAATACATAAATACTAGCATGATACAGTAATCATTTTTGTACTTCATATCCGAATGACTACTTACAATATATGAAATGCTGCTAACTAAGGCTAGGATATAACATTGTTTCCCCTAAAATACAATTTCCAGTATAACCAGAAATAATGAAGCATTTTATGTCAAATAGAATGATTTGATTAGTTTGGTCCATGGCAGTTGTCAATGGCTGAAGGATTTCCAGACTGGTTGTCACCTAAAAGGAATAAGTTGCCTACAAACTTTGACCCAGTGGCATTGCATCATTTCTAAGGCGGAAATAGGTCATTTTTGGGCTGTTTTGATTTCCATTAATTCAATATACGTTATTTGAATTATTAATCATTTAAATCATTTCTGCTTGAGTACAGTTGCAACATTTTTACAGTTTTAGAATATGTAAAAAAGAACTACAAAAACAATTTGATGTACAATCTATAATTAAGTATTTAACGTAAACCAAGGATTTTCGATGCTACTACAAAATAATGAGTCATAATTTGGGTTCAGATGCGACTAAATTATAGCTTTATGATATGTAGGGCTCAGAAACCAATCAGGGTAAATCACTTTTCAAATTGAGTTACGTATTGAAAGTTTCTTCTTAAAGTTGATGTATGAAATGTTATATCTTAATAAAAATAATTATTAATATCTTTACGGAAATCTTTATTTTATTACAAGGTTTACAAATGGACAATTTTCTCACTTTCTATATTCAGTGACTTACACTGACTGATTGGCTTCTGAGCCCTTCATATATCTACTTTCAGTATGAGAAGAAACTGTTCTAAGTGGTCTTTGTATACAACGAGCAACGTATACTTAATGTATACTAATTTAAATTAAAATTCATCAGGTACATACATAAGCACAATTAGCAGTGTAATAATTACCTAATTCAGTGTTATATCTATAGATTTCCTATTTCAAACGTAATATGGTAAATAGAGAAGCAAATACAATAAAATACCCACATATTTTCAAAATTAAACTACAAAACAATCATTAAAATTCTGGAAACCCTTTTACAAATTTTTGTAATGTGTTCTGTCAATTTTGTTTTTATCTACGTTGAAACTTTGATACATGGAGACTATACAAGGAGCCCGAACTCCATGTAAACAAAAATCTTACAAAAATAAGAGGGCGCTAGTGTTCCATATGTCCCATATGTAGAGAGGGGAGATAAAAAGCGGCAGTTTTGAATATTATAAAAAGCGGCAGTTTGAATTATAAATCAATCATGTCATTTTTGTAATGTGTTAAAAATTTTAAAATAAATAATGTAAGCTTCTTTGAATTATATAAATCATGAAAATATGTCATTAAACTAAATAGATAGTAAAAAATATTAGCTTTACGAGAAGAATTTGGTGTTCGTAGAAAGAAACTAGTTTTCAAGGAATTTATGACGTGATCTTGTTCTTGTTAATATTAACCTATAAGTAAAGTTTATGTTTTTGATAATTACTTTGTTAAAGATTTTAGTTTAATGTTTGTAAAAAATAATCACATTTTATACAGGAAGTTGCCTTTAAAAAAATAGTAATTCTTGTATTATTAATATGGAATTTTTACTTGTAATAAAAAATAGAATATAAAAAAACTCAGTATTTTAAATAAACTTTTTAAAATATTACAGTTGTCCGATTTTGAGTCCAGTGATTCATATGACTTATTAGACGCATTGTCCAGCTTTGAAATTACTGTACCTGAATATAGTGGCCAAGTTTTTTTAACATTTCCGTGTTAGCATCAGGGAAGTAGCTAACAGAATTGAAGAAAAATTTGCCATTTCTAATTATTTCACCCATGATTCTGGTAAATTTTGCATTGCCTTAAGCTCTACAACAACCAGAAAAGTTACATACTTGCTAAGTAACTTGTCTCCACAAATTATAGAATGGCCGAGATAATGAGGCAGTTGTAATCGAACAATATTTTGCCCAATATGAATTTCCAGAGCAGGTTATAGGAATAATTGATGGGAAAGGAATTCATATAAGATAGAGTATATCACAATCCATATGTTTTTGAATAACCAATAATATACTATATTAGTGTAACTGAAAACTGACTATGGAAAGTCGATAAATTATGGTTGGACAATTTCTAAGCTGATTGCCATGTTGTCGGTTTAGACTTCTCAATGCTTCGAGAGTCATATCACTCTCTTCTTCAGAAGAGATCTGGAACTGTTTCTTTTGGTCAGAATGATATGTCTCTCAAAATGTCAAGAAGCTTAAAACAACATGACAACCAATTGATACCAAAATTTTAACAAAATATACTCCATTATAAAGGTCACAAAAAATTGGTAATCTAAATATTTTATAACTGTTTAAAATCGATTAGTTTTCTGGGTATATATTTTAAAATTGCTGTAAAATTTAATTCTACTTTCGTAAAATTGTTGATTTAATTCTAACGTAACATGGTTCCATGACTTATTCCAAGGTAGAGTATAGACCAAAATTGATAAGGTATTATAAAGAAATATTTTAGCAATGTTCTATATTTTTGTTATATATTTTGTAAAAATAAAATGTTTATTTACCAGATTTCAATGTTTTATTAATTGAATAAAAAAATCGAAATTATTTGTGCCTAATTAAAATAAAATAAATATTTATTCATAACAAGTAACAAAGTAAATATATATTACAAATAAAACAGGAACTCTTCTTAAAAATAAGTAATACGTGTCAGTCTATCTTCTTAAAATTTCATTTTGTTCATGAAGCAATTGATTTCCATGTTTAAATATTTAGTAAAAGTAGTCAGTTACCAATAAAGATCAATCAGCATCAATTACTACACGTATCCTCTCTTTAAATTTTATATGATATCTGAATTTCAATCAGTTTTTTTACTAACAGGAAAGAGACAGCAACTAATTGGAAATGATTTATTCAATTCAGTAATGATAACGATGTCACCAGCAAGAATTATATGAAATTTAATTATTTATGCACGTAATATAAATTACAAGAATATGTAGAAATACTTTGTTGCTATTGTCAATATTATGTGAACATATTCATCGTTGCTTTGTCGAGACCTCATCATCACACGTCAACAGAACTTTTCTTTTATTAGATTATACAGGACAGGATGCTCTTTCTAGTATAATCTCATCGTAACTTAATTGCTCTTGATTTACTTGCTGTTCTTGTTGTTGCTGTTGTAACTGTTGCTCTTGTTGTAGCTGCTGCACCTGTTGTTGCTGGTGTAGTGGATGCTCTTGCTGTTGATGCTGCTGCAAGATATATAAAGAAACAATGCATCATTCAATTATACAATATTTTCACTTATGAAATCTTTCTATTTAAAAATTTCTCTACCGTATTTAGAATAAAAGAAGCTGCTTCCAACTTCCGAATTATTCGATCTTTTGCCATAATATTAACCCACTATTCGGTCAAGTTGTAATATAGAACTGCTGGACATCATTAGATTGAAAATGCAGATCACAAACGTACTGTTTTATTTTAAATCTGTTGACAGTCATTCACTTCACATACTATTACCATATTTAAATTATTTTTGAAACTTTTTATTTACCATTTATAAAAACAAATTGTAATAATTATTGACGACTTCTAATTTTTAGGTTAGTAGGTATACCTCCCCTCTCCACGATATATCTACTAAACTCAAAAATAAAATTGGTTATTTGCTTATTTCACTCGTATTTATTTAGCTACATTCATTTGGGACATATGGAACACTAGCGCCACCCCAACTTCTGCCATTTCTTGGACAAATTTTGTCAATTTTCCCGTATGAGTTCGTGCTCCTTATCTAGTCTCCCTGCTTTGATATTTCAGCATATATTGACCACAGATAATGGAATCTTGACATAGGAAAATGTCTGAAAAAAAGTGTTCGTCATTGGTTATACAATAAGCTACACTTGTTATATAAACCAGATATATTCAATGATATCAGGCCTGGTTTTGGAAATAAGATCCAAGATTCTTGGAGAGCCTTTAAATGTAAACTTATCTCGTTATAGAAACTCTCATTCCAACTCTCTTGCACCACATTTCCAATCTCTCCAACTCTTACTCAATTTAACAATACTTATCCCAGGAATTTTTAATATTCATATATAGAATACAGATGTCTCATTATGGCTTTCGATTCAAAACATTCACTTACTATCAGCGTTTATTTTTTTCGTGTGACTCAATCTTCTAAAACGATTTATCTGGATTAATAAGTATGTACCTATAGATCAGAATAAAAATGTATACCTGTTGATTTTAATTCCTTTGCAGGTTATCCCTATATGGCATATATCTTTGAAATCTTTTTATAAAAATGCTTACTACAAATATTCTTTTGTTAGCAAGATTAACAACATATTTTTGATAGCACTATCTAATCCATTCTTTTTTAACTGAGGATCTTTTGAAAACATGTGAAAACTAATAGTCTCACCAGTTTCTTTTCTCAGCATTACGATACTTTTATAAGTATCTACACTACAAATTGGGCCTCCAGAATTATAACTTGACGTAGTTTTAGATAAAAGTTTGTGAGCTCAACAGTACTTAAAGAACAATCTAACATAAAAAAACAAGAACAACAATTCCTGTGATACATGACACAGGGAAACTTCAAAAATACAGATGATAACTGAAATTTGGTAAATTTATTAGCAAATATAACAATGTTTAATGATGACGTTATTCGCTTTATACAATGAATGATGTCACTCATCAGTTTATAGGCAGGCAGACGTAGTGCGAAGGGGATCAGCAGTTTGTAGGCAACCTTCTCCTTTTAGTGATCTTGGGTTGTCACATCGTTGGTTTCAATTTCTTGAAGTTTCTCTTATCACATTAAAATGCAACATTCTGTTTCATTGGCTGTGATTGGTGTAATTTTTCACGAGATACTATTCAACAAATCAGTGATTGCATTCTCTCGAGCGTAGATATAATGGTTTGTCATTATTTATTGTAAAGGAGGCATTAAAATTGGTGATGCCAAGACTTAGAGAATTTCTGTTACTGGTACCAATGGTGCAATGTTAGTTTGCCAAAGCTCGGCGGTCATGTGGCTTGTAAACATTTATGAAGGCTGTATACATTGGAGTAGATCGTTCCTGCAGCTTGTCTTGAGAAATTTTGTGTTTTCTTATCTGTTAGTACATCCTTATTTATAAGGCAGATATGTTGCCAAATACATATTCCTATATTCGGAGGAATGTTCTACAACGCCTTGGACAGCAAATACATATAAATATCAAGCAGAGCAATTTCCACCGAAATTAATAAGCATTACTTAACATTCTTCTTCTTAACTCTTCTTAAACAAGAAAACAGGTTCTTGAATTTAAGCCTCCCTGTAATGGCTGCTTAAGATGTTATTTAATTGATAACATGTTTAGACCTTGCGCAGAAGTTACACAAGTTCAGCGACAATGCAGTACCGCTAGAAATGCAAAATATACATGCATTTATCGTGCCTGTATTTTGTATTTTTAACTAAAAAGAGTACAAAAATGGATATTCGAATGAATGGCATATTTGAAGATGACCTAGATATTTTAGAGATTGTCCATTATAAGTTTTTTCTCCATTTTAGAAACAATACTGTCAGTCCTATGAATGAGTTATTAATTTATACATTTCATATTTTGGGCATTGGTTGGGCATTTAATTACTGTTGGTGATTTTGGAGGTGTACATTGATTTATACTGTAACATCCACAATTTATAAAAATCCACAAACAATTTTTAGACAGTGAAAAGTTTAATATTCAAAATCAGTATTTTTACTTTGTACTATGGTGCTATGATGTGCCCATGATACGAACTGAAGAAAAACAAGAACTACCTAACATAAAGTAATGAGTCACTAGATTTCTGCATATTGCCTCCATAAAGATATATCTTGTTAATTGTTCCGTGCAATATGCTAACAAATTAAGTATAGTTTATGCTGATGCTAAAATGCTATGCTAAAATTAGAACTAATTTCAGTAATTAACTAAGATCTTTTTATCTTCCATAATATCATGCAACATTAAAAAGTCCTTAGTTACTTACATTAAGAATGCCTTTATTAAACTGTTCCTAGTGTAATATCGGTGCGAACCAATGATATAGCAACTAGTCTAGAAGTTACTTAGTCATGGCTTGATTAGATTAAACATAGTATTGGCAAATATGACAAATTTTCATTAGTTACATTTTAGTGACAAAATTCCAAAACTATTTCCTACTAACCCAGACATTTTGTAGGCAATACTTTCATGACAACCTGGTAAATGAGGTATAATTTTTGGGAATAATAAGTTGGCATATTTTTATTGTATATTTGATTTCGATGCTGTCTGTTATAGTTGCTTTTGAGTCACAAGTTAATATTACCAATTTTTATTTTATTTTTCACAAATAGGTATTTGAATTCTGATTATTTTTACTTTCCAGGTTTCCTGAAAATTCTGAAGAAATTTAAAGAACTAAAATATTTTCATTAAGACATGGATTAGAAATTTTAAACAATGTATGTACATCAGTATTCTTTTTAAAAAGTAAATTTTAATTTTTTTTTTCCTTTTTAGGTCAATTCTAATAAAAGCGTGACTACATTAAAAACAGGAATAACTTCTGGTAGGAAACAGAATTGTCTACTACTATATTATTTTAACTTATAACATATAAAAGTGGATTTATTCAATTAAAGTTTTGTTTTATTATATCTACCATGTATTGTAGTTAGGAATAGCTTAATAACATCTTCTGTTATAATATTCAAGATTAGCAAAATAAATAATAAAACAATATCCCAAAATGTAGAAAAATTTAGTTAAAGATATTGTGAGGAAACAACTACAGAGGTAGGGGGAGGGGTGGCTAATGGTCTTTGAATCAGTAATGAATTACACTCTCAATCTGGTTTCGACATTATTAGTTTTCATCGGTATGCCATAGGTGAGACAAGCAACAAACTAGCTATTTTGAGTAGGTAATTTGGCTGTGTGAGTATACAGAGTGTCCAATAATTAGCATACTATGAACAGATCTTTTATATGTTATATCTACAAGTTGTCCCATAATTAGTGTGCAATACTTCAGCAGTATATTCTACGATCAAATATAAGATTAATTTTTCCTATAAACAAGGGTTGAAAAATGCTTCTGAAAGGAGCTACGTCCTTCTAAAGAGGCCTCAGGAGATCATATTTTTCAAAATATTTCCAAAACCAGTTAACATATTATGAATTTTGGTATGTTGGACACTCAATGAATGTTCTAACGAACTACATGAAAACTGTTTAAACATTTTAGTCAGGGGGGCTCACGGGTAAAATGCGCCCCCAATTTTTTGCATGTCAATATTTTCAAATTTAAACATCAATCTATGATATCTATGAGTTTTTTACAAGAAAATGTACTCTTGATTTACTTCGTTAAAATGCTTCGTTTTCGGTAAAAATTGATTTTAAAGTTTTATTACATAATCTCAAGAATGAAAAAGGATTACATGAATAGGTAGATAGGCCATAAAAACAAACGTTTGTTTACTTGAATTAATTTGACAGATTATTAAACTTAAATTTTTGCATTCACTTTACGGTGCTGTATTGGACTTTAAGTAAAATCTAAACAAAAATGCAGAATTTTAATAGACATTCATTTTGTGTATGGATTTTGTAATGGGAGAGCATTAGCGGCACCAAGGGAATACCAACGGGGATACACAAATCGGAGGCAACTTGGACGTAGAGGTCAAGGAAGACCACCAAATGATTATAATTTTTAAAATGCCTTAAATCAATTTGATGATCATTCTAATGTCAGCATCCGCACAGCGTCAAGAGCCACTAATATTCCACGAACAACATGAGAAATGTAAGAAACGTGTATTAAAACTAGTCCAAAGCTCTCATTTTAGCTTTCACGAATGGTCACTATCCATGGCTTTTATCCTTATTGAAAAAGTAAATATTGGGAAAAACTTTATATTACAAGAATTACTCAAAATTTAACGATGTTCAGATGAACCGCACATCCACGTTCCAGGAATCAATACATTTTTTAGTATCCTTGCACCATCTATACAGAAAGATTTGAACTAACAATTCTAACTGCAATTTGAAGCTATTTGGGAACTAAATAAATTTCTTCATTTCAGAGATATTGACAGCGGGAGTATTAAATAACACAAAAAAAAATGTAAAACCAACAGCATCAAAAACTGAGAGAAAGATACTTACAAAAAAAAGTTAAGGAGCATTAATAAAATAATAGTACAAAAAAACCACATTTGATCAACATAACTAAGTTATGTTTTTCCTTCTACAAATTTTTTTTTCCAATTGTTTCTTGAAGAGCTCACTATTTATATAAATTATTACTTTTTGTAGCATAAATTGTTGCTTAAATTTTTGAAATGTCCGCATATGAAAAAGTTGAAGAAATATCTATCCACAACACTCCCAATATGGAACAGATGCTCCTCATTAAAATTTAGATATTATTTTATTATCGCGTCTGGAGTAAGCAATTTTAATCGGCTCACATTTAAGGAGCTGTAATCGCTTTAGGAGGCAATGTTTTTCTCTTATTTTTAATCATAAAATGCATTGATAAAATATTGTGTGCTAATTTTGGGACTCCTATACATCTCGTTTATGTATTTTTTCTGTATCACACTTTTCTTTTAAATTTTTAATTATGTAGTACCATTGTTTATTTTTGTTACTTGTTCCCAATAAATTGAAGACACAATATAAGTTTTTTGTAATTTTTTTTCATAAATCCTTCGTTAATAAACTTAATGTTTAACCTTAGTAGAAATATATTAATAAAATAAAAAAAAACCTGAATAAATGTTTCTAGACCATAACTAATACTCATTTAAAAAAAATACAATTTTGCTACTAAAAACACCAATATCATCTATTAAGTCCATTCTGAAAAAATATGAGCCAGTTTTTATCTTAATTCAATTAGCAGCAAAGGTACAGAAATGGTAAAAAAATATTACAAAAATGACTATTATCCCATTATCTCGAAAACAAATGGAGGTATCAAATTTCTGATTTGAGTATGTGTCTTCGGTGTTTACCATACTTATTTTCTAAGATACCCTAGATTCCAATCAAAAGTGGATATCTGTATAATTAACTTCTATAGGCATTAACCTTTTCTTTCCTACTCTCCTTCTATTTACACTTCACGGGCGTTGGATTTGGATTAGTGTCCTATATTTCTATATAACCACTAATCCCATGTGTTCCTATTTTCTTTCGTTAGGTACTTTCTTCCCCTTTACAGTTTCTCTCTTATTTTTCCCGCCTCTGCTATTTGTTTTATTCCTCTTTTATGTTACATTTCTTGCTTTGTGTACCCTCCATGTTATTCTATTTGATTCCATCCTCATCGCATGTCCGTACCAGTTCAGTTGATTGAATTCAATATTCTTAATTTCATTTCTATTATCAATTCTCCCTGTCCTAGTGTCTTGTTTATTGAATAATGTCACTTATTCAAATTTTCCACTCTTCGTTTCTAGTTCAAAATTCGATTTTTTCATCGTCAGCAATGATTAACCAGATATTCATAAATTTTTACTGTTTCTAGCTACTATATTTCTGTATTTTATTCTTGTTTTGTTGATTTCTTTGCCATTTATCACCATTATTTTGCTTTTTGTCATGTTTCATTCCATTTCCAATTGTTATTTGTACTGCCCATATATCTATAATTTTTTTAATTTTTAAGTAATCAAAATATCATCTATGTACATCAGAACTTTCAATTTTACTAATTGTAATATGTGACCCTATTATTATCTGCAGTTGCTTTCTTATTCTGTTAGTCCTCATTAACTCATTCACTAGTATTATAAATAACAATGAACTGAGACTATTACTTGTATAAAAATTAGTGGGACTTTAATTTTTACAGGAATTTTTATATCTTTGACTCTTCTATCGAATTGAACGATGCTCTTAGAATGACAAATATCAGTATGTCTCTCTCCATTTTCTATTTTTTCTATTGGATTTTTCAATATGTATACAGGGTGGTGCAACCAAGATGGGGTGGAAGATTACGCCTGACCGACGAGGAATAATGAAATAATTTTTTGTCGCGAGGTACATAGTTAAGAGATCTATATTCTAAAAATATTTTCATTATACAGGATGCACACAAAAGTCCGTGGCAAACCAAACATATGTTTTTTTAAATGGAACACCCTGTATTTGAATACTAAAATGAATTCTACCCATAACTACGATGCTTTTGATATAATGGTTCATGAGTCTAAAGTTTATAGTTTTAGAGAAAATGGGGCTTAAACTTGAAAAACTACCCCCAAATCAATCAAATTCCTCCCCCATCTAAAAAGGTTGTCAAAAAACAGAACCTAGTACAAAATGTACCATATCCTTGGGTATAATAATGAATGTTCACTGATTAAAAAATCACTGACTAATATACAGGGTGATGGAGCTTGACTATTTCACTCGAAAGTCAATTTTTTTAAATGGAACACCCTAAATTTTATTTGCCCATGTTAAAGGCAATAAAACCAGCTTTCAAAAAATATGGCACCATGATACCCTTCAATAAAATACTTTATTAGGAAATCATAGGAAAACTTTGATTTTTCAAAGAACGACTGAAACAAACTATGAAATAACGACCAAAACTTCAACATTTAGTAAGGGGCTATGATGTCAGTAAACTGTAGCTTCTCATTCTTTATTGAACTGTTTTAAGAGAAAGGAAGGGTTACATTCACAAAATATACAGTAGTTAATAAATCAATTACAAATAAAGAAAATCAATACCATTATTACTAACGTTACAGAAAGATGTAAATGCTTTATAAGAGTTGTTCAATCAGGCCGCCATTTTGTTGAAGACATATTTCAAGCCGATGTATGAAGGAACGTTCAACATTTTGTAAGGTCTGCTCTGTAATTTGATTGAAACATTCTTGAATCCGTATTTTCGTATCATCTGCCGTTGTTGGAGGCATTTTATATACTTGTTCTGAGACATATCCCATACAAAAAGTAGTCCATCGGCGCGCAGGTCAGATCAGGAGATCTGGCCGCAAAATCCGGCCACACAATCGGACCACCACGGCCAATCCACTGATTCCTCTTCCACTTGTTTAAGTAATTTTGTACATTTATGTGAATATGTGGCGGGGCTCCGTCATGTTGAAACCAGAAAGAATTTCTTAGTGCTAAATTTAAATTTTCTAAAAGCAGCGGCAATTCATTTTCTAAAAAATTTAAAGATTTCACCAGTAAGATGATCCTCGAAAAAATTGGGGCCTATCACGTGAGTACTAATTATTCCACCCCAAACATTTATAGACCACTTATTTTGGTGATCAATTTGGCGAACCCAATGAGGGTTTTCTACTGAATAAAAGTGCATATTATGGCGATTAATCACACCGTTACTTTTAAAAGTTGCTTCGTCGGAGAACAGCACTTTATCTATAAAATTGGGATCATCCCTAACCCTGTTTAACATCAAAATAGAAAAGTTTTCCCTGCTGTTAAAATTCCGATCATAAAGTTGCTGATGTAATTCCATGTGATAGGCGTGATATTTATGCTGCTTCAAAATTCTTTTGACGCTAGTGCGGTCTATACCTAGGCTTCTCTCAATTTCTCTAGTACTTGTTTGTGGATTTTCTTGTACAGTTAGTAATACTGGTAGTTGATTTTCTTCATTTGTTACTGGTTTTGTTAACTAATGCACGTTTTTTGAATACAACACTTCCTGTCTCTTCAAATCGGTTCAATAATGAGCGAAAAGCTTCAGGCCTTGGTTTTTTCTCGTTTTCCGGATATTGTGCCGCATACACTCTACTAGCTAATAACGGATTTCTTTGACATTCGTATAGAACTGATATCATATTGATCATTTTTGAACTTTTAGTCGTTATTTCACAGTTGGTTTCAGTCGTTCTTTGAAAAATTAAAGTTTCCAATGATTTCCTAAGAAAGTATTTTATTGAAGGGTATCATGTGCCATATTTTTTGAAAGCTGGTTTTATTGCCTTTAACATGGGCAAATAAAATTTAGGGTGTTCCATTTAAAAAAATTGACTTTCGAGTGAAATAGTCAAGCTCCATCACCCTGTATATTAGTCAGTGATTTTTTAATCAGTGAGGATTCATTATTATACCCAAGGATATGGTACATTTTGTACTAGGTTTTGTTTTTTGACAACCTTTTCAGATGGGGGAGGAATTTGATTGATTTGGGGGTAGTTTTTCAAGTTTAAGCGCCATTTTCTCTAAAACTATAAACTTTAGACTCATCAACCATTATATCAAAAACATCGTAGTAATAGGTAGAATTCATTTTAGTATTTAAATACAGGGTGTTCCATTTAAAAAAACATGTTTGGTTTGCCACGGACTTTTGTGTGCACCCTGTATAATGAAAATTTTTTTAGAATATGGATCTCTTAACTATGCACCTCGTGACAAAAAATTATTTCATAATTCCTCGTCGTTCAGGCGTAATCTTCCACCCCATCTTGGTTGCACCACCCTGTATATTATCATTTGTCTGTCTTTTGGGTCTGGGAACTGCTTGTTCCTCTCCCATTTCTTTCTTCAACAAAGAAAACATATTGCATTATATACAATTATAGAGCGGCACTATTAGATTGTTTTGTCAGCCTTTTCGGATCTCTCGTCTTTCCCAAATCTCTTTAGTGATTGTTAGTGACTGTAGTTAGTAATGACTAATTACAGTCACTAAAATTTTGATATAAAGTTAATTAGACTTTAAAATATTACTGAGAATGTATGCGTTGTTTATGAGACAATCATCAATAAGTTTTGACATAAGCCTACTTTGAGAAAAGTCACTTATTTTCTACACAGTAATATTGTAAGAGTTCAATTAAAAGCCTTTTTTCCCGAAAACCGTCCACATTAGCACAAGAGTACATTATTTTTAGAAAATAAAATTGTACATAGAAATTGTTGCCCGAATGGTAAAAAACCTAACCTTAAAAAAATTAGAACCTAAAATGTAATAGAAATGTAGCGTAACTAGCTCCCTCTATGAAATATCCAAAAAATAATTAGACCAGCGTATTTGGCATCCTTAAAAACCCCGGAATACAAAATTTCATAAAAATATTTCGCACCGTTTGGAAATTTTTGTAAAAATTCTATTTAAAAAATTTTATTTTGTCGCTCTATATCTCAAAAACTATAGGAGATAGACATATAGTTCATAAGACAAAAAATTCTTATTTTTTGTCATACTATCGCCCCCGAATTTACAGGAGGTCTTTCTGAAACATCGTGTATATATTAGACTACCGAAATTGCATATCTTGTAAAAACCTGTCAGTATTCCTAAATTTTATTAGGAAAATATTATTCCATGGCCATCACTTACATTACTTTATTCTTATTGGCCATTTTGTTTTGTTTGCGCTGGTGACCTCATAGCTTGATACACTACACACTATGGCACCAGCGGTATTTTTCTGTAACATGGTACGACTACAAGCGATAACCTTCAACTATTATAATTTTTTTTTAGTAACTGTTACTGTTAATAATATATTAAGTATTAATCAGATTTACTTAAAATGCCACAAAAAATCAAACGTAAATGTTTCTGTAAAAGTTACGCTTTATCTTGTGATATTTTTTTGTGGATATAAAGTACTGTACACTGTAAGAAAATTACAAAATACAACCCCAGAAAGTGAACAAAGATGACTTTTAAATAATAATCATTTTTTATATAATAGTCATTTTTTCTCTATCTCCCTTGTGGAGAAAGGATGTATTTTTTTTAAAATGAAACAGTGCACATACAGTGTGGAACAGCCAAATGGAATAAATTCAGTATCTCGATTATTGTGCATATTTATAAAAAAATCCCGGGACACGTCGATTTTGAATTCTGAAATGACATCCTGCAACAAAAAAAATCATTCCTAAATTCAAGCCCCTTCGAATGGCAGTTATAACCCCTCATTTGAAAGGTATTTTCATTCTCTATTCAAAAATACTATGGTTTTAATATTTATTGCAAAAATTAGCAGTAAAAAAATAAATTCATCAGTTTGATGAAATTTGCTACAGCAAACTAAAAAAAAATTAATTTCAACGAAGATATTCAAAATTCGTTCCTTGAACGTCTTGACCACATCCTAATCGTAAATAAAAATGTCTTCTAATGTTTTCCAACATCTGAAGCGTGACATACCTAACCGCAACCATTATTTTTTTTTTCAATAAAATTGGAAATGCCATCTATGAATAATTTTGATAAGTTTTTATATCTTCTTTTTAGTTGAAAATATTGAAAAAGAACACTGAAATTGTTTTTGCTAGCCTGCAAGAACAAAACACTGTTTTTATATTTTTGTTTGTTGTAACAAATTTCGTTAAGCAGACCAATAATTTTTGCAATAAATATTAAAACCATAGCATTTTTGAATAGACAATGAAAATACCTTTTAGATGAGGTATCACAAGCTTCAACTTCTCATTTAAAAATTTAGAGGTTGCAATTGCCCATCGAAGAGGGTTGAATTTGGGGATGAAATTTTTACAATGCAAAATGTCATTTCAGAATCCACAATGGATGTGTCCCGGGATTTTTTATAAATGTGCACAATAATTTAGATACTGAATTTATTCCATTTGGCTGTTCCACACTATATAGTGTAAGATGTAGCTAGTAAAAATATAAATACAATGCAAATAATTATCTAAAAATACGAGTAGGTAGGTATAGTTGTTACGATGTCAACTGGAACCTGTAAATCTTAAAGCTGAAATTTCTTCTTATGCTTTGACCATGGTGTGTCATAATTTATACTCGAATAGCAATTCGGCGAGTCCGGTATTGGTAAACTAGTCCGCCTGATGTATAAACTACTCCGTCTGATGTAGAATTGACGGCGGCGCGCTGGTCATCAAAGCAAACCTGTATTGGTCCACTAGGTCGTAAATAATTTTTTTGTATGGTACATGGGTTCACTTAGCTTTGCTGCTTTGTCAGTGCCGTGCAGAGCATTGCTTGGCGGGGTACGTATTATTACATATATATTAAATGATATTATTATTTGTTCATATCGTAACCAGTAAAGGGTAAGTTATTAAAATAAATGTTATATGTAATTATCTAGTAATTTAGCGTGACTCTCTGGAGACTTTGAAGCGGAGGATAAGGAAATAACTCGGGAAAATCCCCAAATAGTGGAACCGGTTTTTGTCGAAAGTATCGAAACAAACTCAGAGTTTAAAAACAAAGACGACGTATTATATTAAATATATGTGAATGTGAAAATTGAAAATAGTGAACAATCTGATAAAAAAGTTAGGAAACGGATTAACAAATTAACTAAGATATCCAAAAAAGGCCAATTTATTGCGTAATTAAAGAAACATTGATCACGATACAAAGAGGAAATGGAAAAATACAAAATTAAAGAAAATTGACTATTTTACCAGATGTAATGTGGCACACAATTTATAATATGTATAAAGAAAATAAAGTTCCTACTTTAAACATAATTCGAGATAAATTAAGCGATTATCCTGATTATAATTATAAATCTTTAGATATTTTACGACATGCTTTATTACAATGCGATTTTAATCATAAAAAACTTGACAATTGTATGGTAATTATATAGCTCAGAATATAGTATATCTAGACGAGACAAGGCTAAATTTTTCTGGACATCTATGGATTCCGTAGAATTTATAAGACATGTTTTTATGCGGTTCCAATTGAGGATCGTAACAACTATATCTTTTGATTTTTCTCATTCATTAATTTATTTTTTAGGAGGTTAATGGTGCTGTTATGAAAGAATATTTACAAAGAGTATATAATAGTATATTATCCCATCCAGATATTATGGCTCTAGGAGAGGGCATAGCTCAATTATTAGTACAACAAGCCCAAAGTATAGTTTTAATGCATAGGTAACAAAAAAGTGTTATTATCTAATTCTCAAATAAGGGAGATTCCTGATCAGTAACATACTATAATCAGTTATAAACTAATGATGCTAGTATTTGAGACGAATATAAATGAAAAGAAATATTACACACTGTCTGTACATACAGGGTGATTCATTAACAATGGGAAAATCGAAATCTGAAGATACTACACGTGAAATGGTGACCATTGGCGCAAACATGCCTTATCCGAAAGTTGATAGTTTCGGAAATACAGGGTGTTGAAAGTTAAAATTTTAAATCGTTTTTTTGCGATTATTCTGAAAATATGTAGGTTAGGAACTTGAAAATTTGTGAAACTATATTTTTTTAGGCGACGAATAAGATGCGTGTTGTAATTTCAGCATTGCTCATAGAGGGCGCCACTTACGACCAATTTTACCGAAAATTTAGTTAATAACTTTTTACCCTGTATGTCTAACATGAAACTTGATTCAAAACCTGAAAGAGCAATCATTTTTCCATTAATTATGTATTCTTGTTTCATTTCGGTATCTCGATCCGTTTTCGAGAAAAATCGATTTAACGAACACTATGTTTTGATAATACGAGAAATTAAAAGCGAAACAAACCAAGTGTTTCTTCGTGTTATTACAACAATTAACAATAAAACAAATAAAATACGTAATTATGATTTAAAGTAATTGTTCGAAGAATCCACCGTTGACACTGATACACTTTACACGTTTTCTGAGAGATCTTCGAGTTTGAAACAACATATTGGGATTGCGTCTGACTTCGTTGGCAGCGATTTGTATTCTTTGCCACAACTCTTCACACGAGCCAATAGATTCTTTGTAAACTATATCTTTCATTCGAGACCAAATAGAAAAATCAAGAGGATTGAAGTCCGGACTTCTGGATGGCCAAGCAAAAATGCTTACATGGCCAATCCAGCGATTTGGAAAAACTGCATCTAAATATGCACGCACTGGCCAAGAAAAATGCGGTGGAGCTCCGTCGTGCATGAACCACATGTCTCTTCTTAAATAAAGTGGAACTTCTTCAAGCCGTGGAAGCATTTTTACTTGGCCACCCAGAAGTCCGGACTTCAATCCTCTTCATTTTTCTATTTGGAAGAATCTATTGGTTCGTGTGAAGAGTTGTGGCAAAGAATACAAATCGCTGCCAACGAAGTCAAACGCAATCCCAATATGTTGTTTCAAACTCGAAGATCTCTCAGAAAACGTTGTGTAAAGTGTGTAAATGTCAACGGTGGATTCTTCGAACACTGACTTTAAATCATTATTACGAATTTCATTTGTTTTATTGTTAATTGTTGTAATAACACGAAGAAACACTTGGTTTGTTTCGCTTTTAATTTCTCGTATTATCAAAACATAGTGTTCGTTAAATCGATTTTTCTCGAAAACGGATCGAGATACCGAAATGAAACAAGAATACATAATTAATGGAAAAATGATTGCTCTTTCAGGTTTTGAATCAAGTTTCATGTTAGACATACAGGGTAAAAAGTTATTAACTAAATTTTCGGTAAAATTGGTCGTAAGTGGCGCCCTCTATGAGCAATGCTGAAATTACAACACGCATCTTATTCGTCGCTTAAAAAAATATAGTTTCACAAATTTTCAAGTTCCTAACCTATATATTTTCAGAATAATCGCAAAAAAAACGATTTAAAATTTTAACTTTCAACACCCTGTATTTCCGAAACTATCAACTTTCGGATAAGGCATGTTTGCACCAATGGTCACCATTTCACGTGTAGTATCTTCAGCTTTCGACTTTCCCATTGTTAATGAATCACCCTGTATAAAAATTTTGTAAATAGCAAAAATTTCAAGTTGAAGAGAATCTTAGCAACTGCATTTAAATTTTGTGTTTGACAAAACTTAATCAATGACTATCATATTAGCCGATATAGAAATTATAGAATGTTACAAATCTTATACTTTAATATACAGGCTAAGTCAGACTAACATCAGAGTATGTGATTACTTTTGAAGGGTTTTTATATCACCATTTTCCCAAAAATCTTCCCTTTAATTGTAGGTACCTACAAAAAATATATTTTTCCTATTAACACAAATATTCAAACTAAATTTAGTATAGTCTGGAATTGTGGGGAAGGTAGTTTAAGAAGTTACAGCACTTAGGCCCCATTGGGCCCCTTGTACTTGCTTCCATTCAGAGATCAATCCATCTGAGCCATTAACCAACCTGTTACAGAGAAAAAAGTAGTTGTGTTGCTCAGGGGGATCTTTCTAATGTAGGTCATAGAAGGCCAACATTCTCCCAATACTGATTCTCTTATTGACGAGACGGCAGTGCATTCACATAGCACATACTGTCTTGTCTTCCTGTTCACAACCCCTACAAAGAGGTGTTTCACACTTCCTTATGTAAAGAAGGTGTCCTTAGCCAACAGTGTTCAGTTCGAATACCTGTTGTCAGGTGAGGATTTGACCTAGACATGGCCAGGTATTGTTTGGCTGTATTCTAGGAACTCCTTAACAAAACAGCTATTTGTTTCATCCCACCATTTCATAAACTCTTAGTGGGTGTTTCATCAAGCAAAAGCCCACTGGAGAGACCAGGTCTACAAATATCGAGACCTGATGCTCTCCTGGCTAGGTTGTCAGCTTCTTTATTGCCATTGCACCGCTCGTGTCCCTTGACCCAGCATATAGATATGCTGTTGGAAACTGAGGCCACGATCAGTGCCTGGTGGCTTTCCCATACTGCCCTAGTCAGATGATTACTTAAGATCAGTACTGTCTGTGTAGATTCTTATGGTTTTACTTGTAGTAAGTCTACGGGTAATTTCTTTGATGGCTATGGTTATACCAGCTAATTTCGTTTGTACCATGGTCGCATGCCTATCCATTGTCCACTGATATCGGATATGCAAGGGTCTAGAATAAGTTCCACGTCCTGGACCTTCCTTCCTTTTTTGTCCATCAGTGAAGACGTTAATTACATCCTTGCTAGTGGTTTCCTCCTGTCTCCTGATGAAATTATTTGTAGGGTCTGTCCAATGCAATACTTTCAGTGTCTGCCTGCCTTCCTGACGACCCCATTCCATAGGCGACTAGCTTCTCCACATTCTACATCCAGTTTGAAAGTAACGTTCTTGAGGTGAAGCATAGTTGTCAAAGCCACTTCTCTTAGATAGATATCTAGAGGTGGCAGACAGCATTATCTCTATTGCTATGGTGGGTGTTGTTTGCATAGCTCCAGTTATACTCAGACAGGTAATCCTTTGTACCTGGCTGGCAGGCCCCCATTGATCTCACAATGGCAGTATTTATCCACAGGACTACTTTTGGTTTCATTCCCCAGGTTTTACCAATGGTCCTGCGGCACTGATCATAGGATATGTACACCTTTTTAGTCTCCTTTCAAAATGATTCTATGTTAGCTTTACGTTGAGTGTGACTTCTAAGTATTTCACGTCCGATGTAAAGCTTAGCGTAGTGTTTAGGAGAGTTAGTGCCTTTATTGGCCCCAGTTTTCACTTCCTCGTAAAGTGAACCATTTCCGTCTTCCTAGGGTTGACTAACAGCATGGTCCTCATACCACTTTTCAATAGTTCTTAGGGCTGTTTGCATTCTAGACTGTCTAGAACCAGTTTCCATAGCAGTTCTGATATAACACCTTCCCAAGGGCAGCCCCTTGCAATAATTCCTCTTGTGGAGGCATCCCCCACACTGACTATTTTAGTGAGCATATTTGATGTCCATCTATAGATGGTAGGAGAAACTCTTCTCTCCACAAGAACTGAGTTCATTTTTGGGAAGGCCATTTTGTCAATTGCCCCTTCTATGTCAATGAATACCCCTAGAGTGGACTCTCTATCGTCCAGGGGATTTCTTAATCCTGCCGACCACCTAGTGAAGGGCAGTGTCGGTAGATCACCCTGGACTGTATGTATGTTGGTTAGGATGTGTCTGGATAACCATTAGCACACTATTCCTTATATATTGCTCAGACAGCTTTTCCATCGTTTTCAGCAGAAACAAGGTCAGGCTAAAGGGGCGATGCGTTTTTGGGGTGGTGTAATTCAGCCTGCCTGTTTTGGGAAAGAACACAAACCTAATTTCCCTCCAACACTTTGAAATGTGAAGGTGTACGAAGCACAGCTTAAACATCCCTTCCAGGTGCGGCATTAAAACATCCATGCCCCATTGTAAAAGGGATATATGCCATCAGTGCCTGGCGATTTAAAGAGTGAAAAAGTTTGTATTACCAATCTTATTTTATCATCGGTTATAGTCTAGTTGACAATCTGTGTGTTCGTGACCACAGGTGGATGTTCGGTTTTGTCCGGCCATTCTTCCGATTTCATTACTGTGGATCGCAGGAAGCAATTCCAGTCTTTCATTTAGAATAATGGTTCTCTCGCCATCCTCTCTAGTTAATAAATCTAAGTCATGATCTTTCTCTTTTGCAAAGGCCTGGCAGCCTGCGAGTAGTCCTCAATCTCCTCGCAGTAGGCTCCATGCATCCCTTTATCTTCTCCTGGCCAGTTTTTTTAAAAGTCTCAGGTGGGTTTTGTATAGTTCCCAATATGAGTTTTGTCTGGACATTTTTGCTTTATTAAACGATATCCTGGCCTTCTTCAGTTCTGTCAGCTTCAGGCTACACCAACTCATTGTGCCAGTTTGCTGAACTGATCTGAGGGGGCAAGATGTTGTAAAGGCTCTTTTTATGGCGGATTGTATAGTATTCACAAATACCTCAATCTCTCCCAGAGGTGACATAGATATTTATCTTTGTCAGTTCCTTGGGGGTCCCGGAACAGTTTTTGACTAGTTTTGGTAATATTAATTTTATAATTTTTCCAACGGTGATCTGACATTGACGCAGTATCTGCCTCATGCCAGTTCTGGATTGCATTAGATATATGCGCCGTAGTCACCGTGACGTCTATTAATGTTTGACTCCTAGAGTTGACAAATGTTGGTTCACAGTCTCTAATACTTATACAAAGGTTGCTATCATTAATATAGTCATATAAAGACTTACCTATTTGTTTTCACTGTCCCAAGATACATGGTGTGAATTAGTGCCACAGGTGGCATAAGTAGGCTTCATAACCGTAAAAAAATACTGATGATTTAAGTTATGGGATGGGTGACAGCTCATTCGATTCAGGATCACGTCTAGAAAAATGTGCATAAAAATCATATTCGCACATAAACAATTGCAAAACTTATAAACAAATAAAAGATTTTGGTTTTTTGCAAATAACTCAAAAAATGTAAGCGTTACCGTCAGTTTGAAAAAAGATCTTAAAAGAAGAGGAATTTTCCCAACTGCTAAATCTCCATAGTCATTAACTATAATTTTCATTTAATGTTGAAAATAGGGCATTTAATGTTGAAACCGCCCTTAAGTTGTAAGAAATTTTTTTGACATTAAATGTTTATATGAAAATTTAAAAAAGTGATTGTATTATTTAGACACTTGAATAAAAAGAATTCCGCTAACAAAAAAGTTTTTTATAGATTTTTCAACAAATAGGACCATATTAATCAACTAAAATTTTAGAGTTTACGTTAACAATCAAAGTCGGATAATTGTTTAAAAAAAAGATGCTAAAATTATTTCGCTTCATGGAGATCTTTCGATAACTATAATTAACGAGATCACCTTATTGCAAAATCTTAAATATTTATTACCCAGTAGGAGAGATACGTAATTTTCACAAAAACAAAACAATCAAATTTCGCATTTATTCACTAAAACCAAAAACAAATCTTCAAGTCATTAACAGAATAATAAAGTTGTAAAATAAAATCGTTCTGCATCAACACTATTTACAAACTTTGAATTGCCGCTTTTACAAAATTAATCCATAAAACCTGAAGAACATCGGGAATGTCTGTTTTATTGAAAAATTATTTAAACAACTAAAAAATTTTAGCTAATGTTTTTTAATGTAACTTTCTAACATAAAAACAGTGCCGACTTTTATTCATTTTTAATTTTTTGTTAACTAAGAAAATACTTTGAATGTTAACGTGAACTCTAAAATTATAACTTTATTAACAATGGTCCTATTTGTTGAAAAATCAGTGAGAAAATTTTTTCTCGATGGAATTTTTTTTATTCAAGTATACATAATATAATTTTTAAAAAAATGTTATATTAACATTTAATATCATAGAACAAAGTGCATTCCTTTCGACGCTTAATGCCCTATTTTCAACATTAAATTAAAATTATAAATAATGACGATGAAGATTCGAGAGTTGGGACATTTTTATGGGAAATTTCCTCTTATTTTAGGATCTTTTTCAAATTGACGCTAACGCTTAAATTTTTCGAGTTATTTGCAAAAAACCAAACCTCCTTTTTTAAATTTGTTTTTGTTTGTAACTTTCGCAATTGTTTATGTGTGAATACGATTTTTATGCACATTTTTCTAGATGTCGTCCCGTATCGAATGAGCCCTCAATCATCTCTTAACTCGATTATCAGTATTTTTCACGGATTTGAAAATGTTAATTAGCCTAAAGTTGCCATTTCTGGGTGGGATAGTGTGCTACCAGTTCCTCGTTGGTGGTGCGGTGGCCGAATCCTCCGAGAGGTAAATTGATGCTATGACAACAGTCTGTTTGTCCTTTGACCAGGAGTGGGTTAGCTCCCAGCCACCCATCTATTCGAATTCCGGCATCTAGTGGCGTGTTGCAGGCATGATCTGCTTAGCCACCAGGCTAAGCAGATCCTCCGTCGACAGGGGTCGCCACGCACGGTACACGTGGGAGCTAGTCCGTGGAGTGCAAATCTTGCCATAGAACCGCGAAGTCCTATGTCTTCCCCTATCTGCCGCCCGGGGACACTTGGTAGGTAGCTCAACCCAGCAGGTATTTAGTATAGCAACTTAATAAAAAAAAATCACGTTTTTTCATGAAATGCTCAATTTTGTATGAAAAATGTCTTGAAATTTGTTCCAGTATCAAAACTAACACCAGCGTATTTTTATGATTGAAGAAAATGTTTACTTGTCACCCTAAGAAAAAATATTTATTTGTTACTACTGGTTAAAAAATGTGTTATAAAGAATATTAAAAAATTAAAAGAATATTCTGCCAAAAATTACAAATTAAATATACACTAGCACAGAAAACAAACAAAATTACAAATTTTCCTATAAAAAACCCTATTTATTTTCAAAAGTATCACTTACTCCATGTTTAACCTGATTTAATTTATAAGTTGATTTTAATTAAGATACAGTTTGTTGATTATAATTTTTATTCTATTTTTTTGCCATAGCTAAGGTAGTTTTTAATATATTGATTTGAAAATTGTAACAGATTTATGTTCATAAGTGATATTAATTTGAATACAGTTAGACGGAATCCTTCATTTAAAATCTACAGGGTAAAACGGTAATATTGCAACATTTAAAATTTTTTATAAAACGATTCATTAACATTTTTTATAGAACGATTCCTAAGAGCTCAATGAATCCAGAATTATTGAAGATAGAATTTAATGCATTGCAGTTCCCTCATAGTTACTATTACATAAAATTTGAACAAAAATTAATCAGTGGCATCAGATTTAGAAGAGGGTTTGAGGGGTTTTAACTATCAACATAAAGTAATTTGACATCTTATTTTACAAATTTGTATGACCGGATCATTTCCAATAATTTTACTGCCTGTTATTGTTTTTCATAGATTGCATCATTCACTGGTAAAAGTCCACAGACCATGACAATGTTAAGTACTCTTTAGCGGTGGATTATTATAGGTAAAATTTATGCTAGTTTTTCAGTAACTATAGATACATAATAATTATGAAAAGATTGAATCTATAATTTGACTTTCATTCAACTAAATGTGAATTTATGCAAAACCTTAAGTTATTCTGATTTTCACCCATGCTCTCTTTTTAGACTTTTAACCATGATTCTACAAAAAAAATCAGTTAGATCGTGTCGGTTTTGTAATACTAGTCAGTTAAATCTGAAAAATTCCGCTAAAAGATTCTTCAACAAACATCTAACATTTGTCACAATTACTAAGATATATTAGTATAATGATCTAAACGATTGAGGCGACTTGTCAAAAATCCTATTCACTGCAAGAAAACAATGGAACAGACTAGAAATAGCATGGGTGCTAAGATTTTGCAGCCTCTAATTTAAGCTCAAAATCACTTGTTAATTTTTTTTATCAAATTTTATATTTAGGTATTATAAGGTAACAGAACTGTGCCAAGTTTGAAGTCTATATCTTCAATGATCACAGAGCTCTTTGGATCATTTTAGAAAAAACATTCTTGTTTTTTATTTGTATTACCAATAATTCCTGAAGTTGAAACTTTGTTATTATACCCTGTATAATGAAAAAATATTGAGTTATTGCCAAAAACTGTTTGTACTGAGCTTTTAACAAAATATCTCAAATTTTG
Source organism: Anoplophora glabripennis (assembly GCF_000390285.2). Classification (NCBI taxonomy): domain Eukaryota; kingdom Metazoa; phylum Arthropoda; class Insecta; order Coleoptera; family Cerambycidae; genus Anoplophora; species Anoplophora glabripennis. Next base: position 151,653 of record NW_019417616.1, read on the forward strand.
TATTTGTATTGTTATAAGTAGATTATTAGAATATCTTATATCTCAAAAATTTTTGTACATATCCAAATGGAAAAGTAACGTAACCGTAAATTATTTAGAAGTCTTTTTGTAGATGACACTGGTTCATTTATTCTTCAGCAAGACATTTTTACGGTCATCAAAAAAGTACTATTACTAAATCAAGAAAAGCTATTCTGGATCATGCAATAGAAAATCCACAAATAAGCATAAGATTGTAAATAATATATATTTTTCATAATGTTTTGTTTCTATGAGTTTTAAATCTCATATTATTTACAGTCTGTACGATATTTGTTGAGATAGAATTTCAAGAAGACCCCTGCGTCACTTTCTTGGAATTAACCGAGTTTGACACCCCAGGTAGACATTTTTTTTTAATATGGGCTCAAGTTAAAAACACTTAGCAAAGAAAAATGTTTTATTTAAATTCTATCTCAACAAATATCGTTTGACCTCTATGTAATATTATTCATTATCGTTATGTAGGTGACTAACGGCTGCAATAGTTTAATCATGATTAATGCTTAATCTGCATCAGATAGAAATTATGTTATGCTTCTTACACAAAAATACCTCTAGGGTAAACAAATTTTAATTCTTTATAGTGTGTCCAGAAAATGGTGGCCAATCCCTTAGATTTAGATAGTCCTCACAAAAATAATGTCATAGGCTTATTCAGAGCCTTCATAAATGTTTACAAGCCACGTGACCACCGAACTTAGGGATAGGTCCAACATTGCAAAGCTGGTACTGGTAACGAAAAATCACTAGATTTTGGCGTCACCAATATTAATGATTCGTTTACAATGAACAATGACAAATCATTACGTCTATGCTCGAGATAATACAATCGCTCATTGGTTGAATAGAATCTCGTGAAAATTACACCAATCATATCCAGTGAAAAAAAATTACGAGTCATGTGGCTTGTAATCATTTATGAAGGTTTTGTATAATTTTTTTATTCGGTAGAATTATTAGCTCTTAAAGTTGAGAGTTGAAAATCAATTTTACATTGAAATTTTTTGTTCCTCATTAAAAGAAGAATGAATAGATTTTGGATATAAGTTGTCTTTTTCGAAACTATTTTACTAATGTATTCAATTTTATGCACAGCTGCTTTGTGGCCTTTAGGAGTCTTGGCTTTTAAAAAAATTTATATACGTTTAAATTTTGTCGCTATTTTTAAGACTTCTTATTTCTTAAAGAGAAAATGAAGTACTTATTTGTTATCGATATAACAAACCTTTCTTGAAACAAACACGTTTAACGATAAATAAAAAAAAATTGGATGTGCAGGGGACTCCTACAAATACAATTTTGTAAAGAAAAAATCAAAAAGGCAGTTCGAAAATGATTTAAGAATACAAGAATTCTGCACGGCACTGGAAACTAGTCCACTATTCAACTGCTTTTACGGCTATTGTTATTATTAATTAATAAAATTAATTTGTGGTTTAAATAAAATAATTTGACATACCTGATGGTACAACAACTGTTCAAAAGTTTGTCCATCGACGTGTAAACACATTTGGGTCCGTCTTACTCAGTTTCTATGAACTAACGCAAATGTTGTCTTGCTTCACCATAAATTAAAACGATGTCCATCAACTCTGAGTTGCTATACACGTAAGCCATTTTTGACACTAACTACTAAAACACTATTGTAAACACTATCGCAACAACGATTGTAAAATCGGATTTCAGTATTCGGAGTCGCTAGGCCACGTGGCTCTTACGCCTATTGCTTCAATAATTTTTTTTCTCAGAAACAGGATTTTCCAAAAAAATTTTTTATGATATTGACTCCATTTCTCATGCCGCATCTATTCCCAAATTTTTTTGGATAAGTTGTGAATCACCTGTATTTCTGACATATGTTAATAATACCCCAAAAAACAACAACTGGGTCTTTGTATAGCAAAATAAATGCATAATGTCGAAAGGCATTAAATATTACATGCACATTTTGCTGCATAAATGACAGAATTTTGTTTTCATGCATTATTATTATTATTATTATTATTATTATTATTATTATTATTATTATTATTATTATTATTATTATTATTAAATAATCACAGAAACCAAAGTATCAACAATCAATTAGTTTTGGTCGACATATGTATTTGTTATACCTGCCCTGTTGATAAATTCTGTTATAAAGAAAAATTAGTGTTAATTTTCTATGACTCAAATTGTTCATGAATTCACTGTCAATATATTATATAATTTCTGCAACATTATCTGCATTAGTGCATTCTACTTGAAACAAGGTAACAATATCTGTTTTGTCTGCAAATTGCAAGGAAACACCTCTCTCCAAAATATCGTCAAGAAGTATAAAATATCTGCTGTTCTAATAATTACCCATTGGCAACCNATTATCATTATCATTATCATTATAATTATCATTATAATTAACATTATCATTATCATTATTATTATAATTATTATTATCATTATTATTATCATTATTATTATTATTATATGTCGAAAAAAGTATATGAGTAGTATCTTCATCTTTAAATGCATTTACCTCGAAAATGGTTCATTGTAACAACTACACTTTTTTCTCTTAACACAGTGTCTTAAAAATGGCAATAAAAATTAAAAAAATAAGTATAAATTTTTTTGTGTTCCAAGATTGCAGAGGGTGCTCTACTTCCGGGCAAAAAATATATTTTCAATAAGAATCATTGATGCAGGGATATTTTCTTTGCTTCCTGCTTCCGTATAACATATACAAAATTTTAATCATATGTCGATTTATAGATATTAATGAAAAACCATGTCATAAGGAGAACTTTAACACTAACTTTTAATTAAAGCATTTTTGGACTGAGTGAGTCGACTTATATTGAATTGTTTTTACTTAAGGAATTTGCGGTTGGTGTATGACCACTGTTTTCTGGGATACCCTGAATACTATCTCGTGTATTTTTATATTTCCACTGATTATATTCATTAACTGATATCTTTTTCCTTGTGTCAAATTGGGAACCAAGAGTTATCTCTTGGTAAAACTACATACTTTACTTTTTGTCTGAATCAATTAGTAATGACGTTGTTTCACAAAATCCCGATTTTCTCAAAAACCGTTATTTTTTTCGAAAAATTTGTAAGAGTAAATAAATTTTTAAAATTAAATTTCCTGTACTACTGATAAAACTTTAATAATTGGCATACTGATAAAAAAATCTATATCATTTTATGGACTCTCTACCGCTAGTCCAGCCCTTATTGGGCTTGCAACAAATTCATATTTTTACCAATTAAAGATAACAATCGCAAATTTTGTTGCACTATGTGTATGCATTGCTGAAATATTATTGTTTTTCAAAATTGAACACATCTTCTATCTCTTCAACGGTACATTCCAGAAAAAAATGTACATAACAAATCGGCATATTTTAAGATCCTCTACACGTTCCTGCTCTATGTCGGTAGAGTTATTAAACACCCTGTATATATTACACAACTTTTTTTAATATGACTATCCGAATTTAAATTTTCATGTTCAAATAATCCACCGCATATAACTGGCTTTGACTAATCCGGCCAGTATTTTGAAGCACTTAATAGCACAATGTTTTAGAGCCGTTGAAAATGTACAACATCGACTCCATAAATCTCAGGAAGAAGTTAAACAGAGACTTTGTAATTTCCATCCAGTTTTATCTAGAATAGGTCCTTGGTTACGATCTGGATTACGAATAGCTGAACAAAAGTTCAGCCAAGAAAACCAGTGGAGTGCACATGAAGAGGCTTTAGCTTTATGCAGTTCTGAAAGGTTATTTCAGACTGTCTATTTTCTAAATAGAGACCTGGCCTTTATGAGAGAGCGGGAACCGGCCTTATTAAGAGAACTAAGTAAAGACAAAATTCCAACTAGAAGTTTTTTATGGCCAACACAGATTTGGCTACCAACAAACTGGGTTATTAGAAGAAATTTTCAGGGACAGTCAGAAGTTGTTCCAACTGTTTTGAGTAAACAGGTTACTAGTATAACTACACCTAGATCAGATCCAAGTCAACCGGTGAGTAAAAATTTTATTATCAATAACATACGTACATTATAGTACAAAAAAAGTGGGTCAACCTGTCACATATTCATTGGGTATAAATTGGTTTTAAACATAGGTCCAGTAATGCTTTGTTTTCAAATTATTGGGTTTCTTTTTAAAAAATCGGTTTTTCATATAAATTTTAATAATCCTTTAGCCGATTTTGTTGAAATTTGGCAGTGTTATTTGTGGTAGAAAAGGGCTAATTTAACCCTAACTGGATTGTGGCGTCCTGGAAGGCACCTTAGCCCATATTTTTGACAAACAAATTGTGTGCCACTGACTTTTTAGAAACTTTTTTATTTTTTTTCGCATTAAGTAACTAAAAATACAACTTTTTTGTCTCTTGAATTTTCTCGTATTTTGTAGATAAAAAAAAAATCACTATTGCATGTCCCTGGGACAACATAATAAAAAATTAAAACTATCAAACTATCAAAAACTGGCATGTATCTGTTATTTTTTTCCATATCAATAGTCTATTCTGGCATTAGAAATTGTTATAAAAATTAATGCATGTTAAAAAAATTTTTGTGTTTTATTAATTATTACCTAACAAATAAATACAATAAAAAATTATTTTTTTCTCCAAAAAAGAAGCAAGATACGAAAAAATTCAAGGGACAAAAAAGTTGTATTTTTAGTTACTTAATGCGAAAAAAATAAAAAAGTTTCTAAAAAGTCAGTGGCACACACTTTTTTGTCAAAAATAAGGGCTAAGGTGCCTCCCAGGACACCACAATCCAGTTAGGGCTAAATTAGCCCTTTTCTACCATAAATAATACTGCCAAATTTCAACAAAATCGGCTAAAGGATTATTAAGATTTTTATGAAAACGATTTTTAAAAAAAAATTTGACACCCTGAATCTTGAAAACGAAGCATTACCGGACTTATATTTACATAAAATTTTCATCTCAAAGAATCACCACCCTTGAAGTTGGTACAAGTACTTAATAAACACCCTGTGTATCCTGTACATAGAACTGTTATCACTATTTAAAGTTAATAAAAATCAATAACTCCCTTTCTTTTAAGGTTAAAATTATGTAGACTTTTAAATTATGTTAGCATACTATTTGTGTAGTGTTAGTAAAAAAATTGGAGCGTGATCGGAAAAAGGGGGTTATAGTAGCTGTTGATCGTCTTCCGGTTTTTATTTATATGCGCTTGTGATTCCTTTATTTACTTTATTTTTTTCTACATTAAAATTTTAATTTTGGTTTACGAGATATTGCAATTTATTTGGATATGGAGTAGGAATTTTTTGTTTATGGTATGATTAAGACTTAGTAAACTAAAATTGGAGAAACTAGTGAAAATTTGAGAGGAGTAACAAAAATTAAATATATTTGATAGTTTTATAGAAACAAAATGGTAAAATTAATTAAAAACAAATAGTATTTAAAAAAGTTTGATAACAATTATTAATTAAATATATTCTCAATTGCATACTTTTAGGTTAAAAAAACTGTTTTTATATATAATTTTGTTCTATTAATATTATTAATTGTATACGCAAAGTGGCTGATGAAATAATCCTAAGTAAAATGTGGAAACAAAAAGATCTTTCTGTAGTAGCTGTTACATGTTTTGTCAAGGGTAATGTTAATTTTTATAAGTAATAAGTATGTATTTAATAACTGTATACAGAAAAATGTTTTGAATGTTACTTATCCACTTCTTCCCACCTGGTGTAAATTTACATATTGTGACATTTTTTTTAACTCGATTTTAAATACCACTTTAAATTGTACTAAGAAATATTTTGTAACTATTTATTTTTAGGTATTAAATATAAAGAAATATTTTGTAAACTATTTATTTTTAGGTATTTCTAGTTGAAAAAGAAATAGTACGAACAACAACAACTCGGTGGCCCTTGTGGCGAATATTTAATTATTTCCATCGAACATGGTGTTGGACCTGGAATGCAATGTTCTTTTTTGGTATAGTTTTACCATGGTGCAGTCCTGTAGGTCTCAGAGCATTATTTTCTGTAGAACCATTTATGCCAGATTTAGAATTATCTCAAATTAATGGAACCTTGTTTCCTCGTAAAAGTAGTTTGACTTCTACATTGACATCTCGGTTAATAAATCTTTGGAGGCATATTTCAAAGTCTCGGACTCATTTTGAAACAAAACCAGATACGGGTTTCATTGGAAAAGGTTTAACGAGACATATTAATAGAATTTGGAATTATTTTATTAAAGGTGTATTTGGTACTATTGGATTAGTTGTTATTTTTCCTATAGTATGCCTTGGAGTTATATTATCAAGTTTGTTTATTGCAATAACATCTGTAATCTGGATGCCAATATTAACTTTGGCAATACAAGTTACTAATGCTCTTATATATGATTTGGATAGTTCTGAACAGAAGAGAAATAGATACTTCATACTCTGCGAAGCTCTCTTATGGAATATGACTTTACAAGGTTTAATACAGCCGGTGACATCTCTATTTGTAGCAGTTATTGTTTGTCCTTTTGTATCATTCTTAATATTAGCAGGTAAGGCATGAACAATTATTCTATTTTTTCTTAAACAGGGTGTAACGGCAATGTTACAATAAACAATTTGCAGGCGGGTTATAATTTTTTAAGTCAATGTAGATGAAAACACTATTAATTAACTTAATCAAATTGTTCTTATGCACAGTCCAATTGCTAATCATTTTCCAATTGAAACTAATACAATTTTGACAGTCAACAGAGGTGAATAATAAATTTTTCCCGTTTTATAATTTTCACTATTTTCTGTATTTGTTATATTTTTATCAAACATTAATGGTACTTATTTTGTTTTCATTATATCTTTCATTTTACTTTACAATTGGGAACCATTAACAAAAATAGTCTAGTTGGTTTGATGGTTTTAGAAAACTCATTATGACATCAAAATGATGTCTTCAGACTATACCGACAAAAGCAAAAAGAAATTTGATGAAAATTTGATAGAAATGGGGCGAAATGTGTTAATTGAATAAATCCTAACTATTGGCATCAAAATTAACTGTCTAAACAAATTATTTGATGTTGAAGGAAATTGTGTATTTCAGATTTAGGTAGACTATTTCAAACAGTTTTTATAGAATGCTGCATTTTTATCTTAAATTCCAAAAATCATAGTTTCATTTTTAAATCTAGTGATAAATCTAATGGTTTTTCATTAATATCTGAGAACTGACATGTGATACCTAATTCAAATTTGGTACATGTTATAATGGAACGGAAAGCAATAAAAATCATTTTCAAACATTTGACTTTTCTTTGAAAATATTTTCCTCCGTGAATGTTTTATGAATGATCTGTTCATTCTGTACAAAAAATGCCTCTAATTAGTTTATCTTAAAATTGCTAGATTTGATGTAAAAGAGACAATTTAATATGCCGTTCCAAAAAAATAGAAACTGAAATTACTAATTGGTTGTATATCTTATTTTAACAACTATGTTTATAAGAACTTTTTGTGTTTTTGTTCCAATTGATTAATCTCTTTAAAAAAAAAAACGAAAAAAATCATATAAATATAGCTGCTAAAATATATAATAATTTTGGTATTTTAAACTTTTTTTTGGAGTAGAAAATCCCTAGAAACCACCCCTGCCACACCATAATCAGGCTAACCCGTGTAACCCTGGGAACAGTGAGTTTAGTCGCTTATTTTTATTGAAATAATTAAATTTCACACCACAAGCATGCTAACCCGCCTACTCCATATCCCAACAAACCCCTAGAAACCACCCCTACCAAACCACAAGCAGGTTAACCCACGTAACCCTGGGAACAGCGAGTTTAGTCGATTAGAACTGATAGAACTGTTCCCCGCGTCAGGTGTGTTAGCCTACTTGTGGTTTGGTAGGGGTGGTTTCTAAGGGCTATATGGGTTAGGGGGTAGGCGGGTTAGCCCCCTTTGCGCCCATAAAGACATTTGTTCAGGAAGCCGAGATACGTGACATATAAAAATTCAGCCAATTTAACCGGGAGCCATTTCTCATAAGGTTTGTGCGGGATCCTTATAAAATTCTTTAGATATTTTTCATCATACATAGAATTAATAATTTTTTAAAACTCCTGAAGTTGTCTGGATAAAGATACAAAACATTGACATCCCGAAAATTGTATTTTATTTAAATTCCCATTTGGCTAGAAATCCCACCGTACTACCAACTGCTTATAAAATAAAACTTGACACAGCTAATGTGACAAAATTTATGTAATCCAAAGAGAAAAAATATTACTCTTTGCACCACAAATTATCTCGATATTCACATATCACTCAACTTTTCAGCTTAGAGTCACAAGATTAATACATACTTCCAAAATTGTGAGCCCTATTCTAGTACTTGATTTCCCTGTTAGTTCCGGCATTGACTTAGTGCCCAAAAGAAAACCCTAAACCGACCAAGCGAGCCCTGCACTGATTTAATTTCAGGCAATTCCCTGCATTTTCCTGATTCATTTTTTAATCACGTTTTCTACTTAATGTGACAAATTTTTAGGTGTCATACCTGTAAGTAGGTACTATGAGGGAACTGTTCTATTTCAAAGTCTACATCTTCAATGGTTCTTAAGATAAGATTACAATATTTTACATTTAATCTTTGAAAAAAATCATACGACTATTAGGAAACATTTCATGAATAAATTATGTTTTTTTTAAATTTTAAATAAGGAAATTAGTCCTGAAAGTTTGTGTCCAATGTCGCTGTTACACCCTGTATTCCATTATATTGAAAAAAATATATATTTTGCTGTTACGTATTTATTTTTTTTCTAATTGAATTTTCACAAATAAATTATTTCCAGTCATGCTTTTTTTAATTTAACTTTCAAATTTAAAACAATGTTTTATTGAGTTCCAAAGAGTCCTAGGATTGTTTTTCTTTAAAATTACTAATAATAATTATTGACAATGAGCTTATATTTTTTAATCATGGTATATTAGTATTTTTCAGTATCAGTAGATTTTTTACAGGTGGAGTAACAAGATACTGGCTTCGTTTGCTTTGGGATGCCATGATTTTTCATGTAATTATTAAGAAACGGGGACGAGTTCCAGCAAGTGATAGTTTTGTAGTTAAAAGAATAGCTGGACCGGGCCTTGCATCAGATTATTATTTTCAAATTAGTCCAGAACAAGCTCTGGCAGCATTCGAAGCAAAAATGGAATGGGATGAACTTGCCGTTTATCAAACAGATATAGAAAGTACGATAATGCAACCCCAAAAGGACTTTAGTCATTTTGTGGAGGCTTGCTTTGGAAGCTTTTCTGCACAACTTTCTAAAAATGGACCATATAAGAACTTGGAGAAAGAAGCTCAAGATTTGTTAACTGTATTACATGAAAAACTGGAAAGGCGGAGAAGAGATTTGCAAACAGGTCTCAGTGTTGTAGTCAAAAGTAAAATTAAATTGTCTACTCCAGAATTAAAGGTAAGCGATAATTATAAGATTTATATATTATTATGCCTAATTTTTACCTGCAGAAATGTTCTGCATTTGTTAAGGTTAGAAGAAACTTTACAGTTAATGTCAAATTATTAAATAAAACTATTTATTACTGCTGTACTTAAGGGGTAACGCCACTCTAGAGGTTGGAAAAAGGTGATTTTCGTGAATTTTTAAGGAAAAATCGATACAAGATATAGTGTCAAGGCAAAAGGGCTTTATTGTACATGTTTTCAGGTAATATTGTGATTTTTTTTAAATGATTTGGATACAAAATGATGCCTGTAGGCTATGGCAAGCAACGGCACCTTTTTTTCAGAATGCTGTATGTCCGGTAGGGTCTTGGAACATAAAAACAAACATTTTCTTATATTTATTATATACGAAAAGCTAGGGAACATTGTAGGGAAATTAAAATATATGAATAACACAGCTCTACAAAAAAAGTGGTAGGTCCGAAAGACAAGACCATGTTTTTAGGGTCGTTGAATTTGATCCGTGTCCGTTTGATCCGATTAATTCGAAAAAATTTTGTATATTAGGATGTTTCCTATTTTCAAATAAAGATTATTATATTATTATTATTAGTTCGGGGTTGAGGTCAGTTCAAGATCAAATATAGAAAATCAATTGCTAACAAAGGAAATCTACTTATCCATACATTTTGACCTGATCAGGACAAGGTTAAGGGCAGTTCAAGCTCAAATGTAGAGCACCAATATATTTATTCATTTTTGGGGTTGCTGCTCAGGTATGCTAAAATATTTTCAAGTTGTAAACTCAAAACACTCAAGCATTTATGTGTATTAAAATTTGAATAACGAATAAGATTAAAAAAAAAGGATCTCTGAGCTTGTGACTCTAGAGTTAATTGTTTTGACATGACAAAATTCTAATATCAGTAAAAGTTAATTAAGTAAGCTTTAAACCATTGTGTCCATTTATGCTTCATGTATATTAATTTACACAGTGAGTCCATGTCGATTGAGGTTATTGAGAACAATTTTTCAAGATAAGATGATGATTCCTTGATGAAACACATGAAGTCAGTATATCACTATTATGGTATCGAGACTACTACTCACTTTTGTGGTATCAAGCTACATATTTTGTTGTCAAAAGACCTGCAGAGTGAATTTATTTCATGTTTTCTCAATTTTAATGGCAAATATCATTGCATGCAGCAAGTGGATGCTCTCCACTTCGAAAAAACTTGTGTTCCCAATTTTTCCCCCAGCTACAAGTTTTTTCCTAAATTCTTCACATAATAAAGCTTGGTTAAAACATGTATCCAAAAATCAACTTTTTCTAAATTCTAGAGTGACTTTACCCCTTAAAGAAGATAAGAACTATTATTTTTATTTATATAAAACCATATACAGAATGTTGCAGTATTCCACCGATATTTCCGTTGTTTCACAGATTGCTATTCAACAAGGTGCTTTGATGCTGGAACGTTTCTATCCTACCCATATTTTACCTAAATTAGGTTGTACCGAAGAACAGTTTTGGGAAAGTAGAGCTCTGAGTGTGGGTGATTGGGCTGGACTTGCTGGCCTTTTATATTCAGAAACTTTTAGTTTAGATATTCTTACACCATTAGCTCATACAGATACTTGCTTTAGACTTGATCCTCACCCTCAAGCTGATATAACGAGATATACTGAAATGGTACAGTGTGCTCAGCTTGGTAAGTACTAATTAATTGCAAATATGGTAGTTGATTGATTTAAAAAAGAAATAACGATATGGTTTTTATGTGGTAGTTTTGAAGTGAAGTTTTAGCAATGTGCACTATATATGGGATAACTTAACTTTAACAATGGAGCCCAGTAATTTTAAAAATAATAATTTTTTTCACGTGAACATTTTTCCAAAAATTCCCCCTCTTTGAATACAGAACGATAAAGATTTAAAAACAAATCGGGCACTCCATGCCAAATCGTTAAGGTTGAGAGACCGAACCGTTTTTAATTTTCCTTTTAGTACCTAGTAGCTTTCATGAATTTTTTCATATTTTTATTTCAACACCTTAAGGAGTCATAAGCATTTGAATATTTTGGGTAAAAAATTTTCAAATATCTGTAACTTGGCAAAAACTAAAGGTATCATATATATTTTTTTTTTCATTTTGTTTGTTTTGAGATGTAGTTTTATATAAAAAATATAAAAATAATACATTTTCTCATTCAAATTCTCGAGAAATCAATATGCAAATTTATGAGACATGTTCTTGAGTGTGATCTTTTTTTTCGAATTAAGAAAAATATGTTTCTGGCATTTTAATTGTTTACAGATAATGTACACTATTAAACCAAATTTTATTATAGAAGTAAATTGTGATGACTAATTATTAAAAATAGAATATTTTAAAAACTACTACTAATATTGTCACAACTAAATATCTAAATTAGTTATTGACATTGTGAGAAGCATTTCTGATAATGCGGAAAAATTTACTATTTTTCTGATGCTGCACCACACCAATTTAAAAATTATAAAAACCTTATCAATGTTTATTACCATAAAAGTTAGTTTGGAATATTAATAGAATGGCATTATTTTGCTACTGCTCATGAAAAAAAAAGGTGGTATAATCAAAAGATTAGCTGTGAGATGGAATATTTAGTTAATA